>NW_025280199.1:0-1221 GCF_018294505.1 Triticum aestivum
CGTAACTGGGTGACTATAAAGGTGCACTACAGGTATCTCCGAAAGTATCTATTGTTTTATGCGGATCGAGACTGGGATTTGTCACTCCGTGTAAACGGAGAGGTATCTCTGGGCCCACTCGGTAGGACATCATCATATGCGCAATGTGACCAAGGAGTTGATCACGGGATGATGTGTTACGGAACGAGTAAAGTGACTTGCCGGTAACGAGATTGAACAAGGTATTGGATACCGACGATCGAATCTCGGGCAAGTAACATACCGATAGACAAAGGGAATTGAATACGAGATTGATTAAGTCCTTGACATCGTGGTTCATCCGATGAGATCATCGTGGAACATGTGGGAGCCATCATGGGTATCCAGATCCCGCTGTTGGTTATTGACCGGAGAACGTCTCGGTCATGTCTACATGTCTCCCGAACCCGTAGGGTCTACACACTTAAGGTTCGATGAAGCTAGGGTTATAAAGGAAGTTTGTATGTGGTTACCGAATGTTTTTCGGAGTCCCGGATGAGATCCCGGACGTCACGAGGAGTTCTGGAATGGTCCGGAGGTAAAGATTTATATATGGGAAGTCCTATTTTGGCCACCGGAAAATGTTCGGGATTTTTCGGTATTGTACCGGGAAGGTTCTAGAAGGTTCCGGAGTGGGGCCCACCTGCATGGGGGGACCCACATGGACGTGGGTAGTGGGGTCAAGGCCCCACACCCCTGGTCAAGGCGCACCAAGATCCCCCCTTAGAAGGAATAAGATCATATCCCGAAGGGATAAGATCAAGATCCCTAAAAAGGGGGGATAACAATCGGTGGGGAAGGAAATAATGAGATTTCTTTCCTCCCACCTTGGCCAACGCCCCAATGGACTTGGAGGGCAAGAAACCAGCCCCTCCACCCCTATATATAGTGGGGAGGCGCATGGGAGCTATACACGAAGCCCCTGGCGCAGCCCTCCCTCTCCCAAGTGCTCCTCCTCTCTCGCGGTGCTTGGCGAAGCCCTGCAGGATTGCCACGCTCCTCCACCACCACCACGCCGTTGTGCTGCTGCTGGACGGAGTCTTCCTCAACCTCTCCCTCTCTCCTTGCTGGATCAAGGCATGGGAGACGTCACCGGGCTGTACGTGTGTTGAACGCGGAGGTGCCGTCCGTTCGGCACTAGGATCTCCGGTGATTTGGATCACGACGAGTACGACTCCTTCAACCCCGTTCACTTGAACGCTT
>NW_025280200.1:0-1221 GCF_018294505.1 Triticum aestivum
AAAATGATAACTCATGCAAAGTTGCTAGCTGGGAACTACTAGGCCTTTGGGGCCAATATTCGTAAAGAGTGAAATAAAGCAACTTAGCTATTTGTTGTTCTCATGTATGAAAGTTATAATGATTTGTGTAGCATGAGTTTGTACTGTGTTGCGTTGTGCACGTGCGTGCTAACCAGGTGCTCAAACGAATTATTTTTACCATTATTTTATTGAGTTTTCCTTTTTGGGGGGAACTTGTTCAAACTTGCTTTTGGGTGGAATTTCACTAATGTGCATCTGAGTGGGTTAAATTTTCCTAAAATTGTAGCACTTTTTGGAAGGTTGCTTATTATTGCTAATTTAGCAATTGCATTCCTGTTTATCTGATAGGTTTTGCGAGTGAGAAATTTTGGAGCTTCAATTTTAAAATTATCAAAAACCATAGTTTGAAGTTTAAAAAAATCATAGGTTTTTGTGCGTCTGTTCGTATGGATGCATTCCACAAGTGTATAATGTTTCTAGATGAAATATCTTAACATGTGAGCTACACAAAAATAAAAAATTTGTGAATTTTTAATAATGAATAATGCATGTACTATTCACCATTATCAAAGTTATGAATTTGTTTTTTTGTAGTTCACTAGAAGTGTGGCAAATTTTGGCAAGTTATTTCTATATGAGTTCCACATTTCCATTACTCATCATGTTTAAACCTTATACAGAAGAGAAGATGACAGCAAAAGTGTTGTCAATAATGGAGAAATACAAGGAACCTAGCTCAAATATAATGACAGCTGCCAATCTAACTTTCTTAGGCGATGATGGCGAAACCTAGAGCACTAACATGATGGGATTGAACTTGAAGGGGCACTTTCCCAACGCGATAAATGCATGTTAAGAAACCTTGTGCTAAACGGATGCATTAAATTTTTAAATGCAATATGTATCTATGACACTTGTCAATGCAGGAGCTTGATGAGATCTGCTGTGATTGTGATTGGATAGCCCCTAGATACACAGTAGTACCTTCACTAGCAGATGGTATGTGTAAGTAAATTTACTCTTATCTCTTTAATTTTCCAAATGGACAAGCATTGGGTTCATGGACCATATAGGCACAGTAATAAAGAATTTCATAAAAATGGGTCTCGTGCCACGTACTTCCTGATTAGCGTTAATTGAATCAAATCCCTATAGTATCCCCTTAGTATCATGCATTGAACTGTTAGCGTACATTGTGTA
>NW_025280201.1:0-1221 GCF_018294505.1 Triticum aestivum
TCACTATTACGTCATGCTGACGCAGTATTTGTTCTGGAATTTAAATAAATCCTAAATGATTTATAAATTTCAGAAAATGCCTAAAACTTCCAAAATTCATAGAAAATTAACCGTAACTCCAAATTAAATAATTTATATATGAAAAATTATCAGAAAAATTCAAGGAATCCATCTGTACCATTTTCATGCATGTTAGAACAACTTATCACTACTGTTTAGAGCAAATGAAGTGAATGACATTTAAATAATCACATATGGAGTTTGAATTTGAATCTTGGATTCAAACCAACTTCATTTAATCTGTTGCTAGTTGCATTAGCTCAAAACGCATTCATTTTGCCATGTCATGATCATGCATCATATTGTGCATTGCATTGATTGTGTTCCTTCTGTGTTGCCGGTATTTGTCCCCTCTCGATAGGCGTGATACCGATGACGTGATCGTTGACACTGATGAAGACTCAATGTTATCTTCAGAAGTGCCAGGCAAGCAAAACCCCCTTGTTCATTCCGATACAATCCTACTCTCTCGCTCCTGCTCTCTTTTACTGCATTAGGACAACACCGACTCATCTGTTACTTGTTGCGGTAGCTGAACCCCTTTATCCTCTGCATGACCTGTCATACCACAGTAAATAGATGAAACCCACTAGCATGAGTAGGAGTTGTTTGAGCCCTCTTGTGCCTACTCATTCATGCTTGTTTGTCATGCCTGCTATTGCCTAGAGTTGAGTCAGGTCTGATTCATCGGGGATGAATCAGAGGCGTGTGAACATGTCCTACTGTGTGTGAGCTAAGTGTGTGAACACGATTTGGTAAAGGTAGCGGTGAGAGACCATGTAGGAGTACATGGTGGGTTGTCTCATTGCAGCCGTCCTCAGGAACTGAGTTCTGTGTTTGTGATCCATGATTCAGCTACTACCACGCATTGGGCCCGAAACCAATGGACCCTCTCGGCTTCTTAATCACCCTTGTCCTCTGTCCAGGAGTTGCAAGTAGTTTCTGGTGTTTGTAGTATGCTGGAGGCCGTGGACAGCGCTGACCGTAGGGGTGGGCTGTGATGCGGTAGGCACGTGGCCGGGTAAACCGGGCACCCGTTTGGTGTCACGGAACCCTGTACACATCGTTTGGGGCTGTGAGCGAAACTCCGGCCGGATCTCCTCATGGATGGAACCCGAATAGGCGATAAACCTGGACTAGAGACTTGAGTGTTTAGGCAGG
>NW_025280202.1:0-1221 GCF_018294505.1 Triticum aestivum
GTCCATCGGTGGTTACCGGAATGTCATCAACAATAGTAACAAGGTCTTACTGACAGAGTTGTACATCGAGGTGTTTGCGCAAGCAGTGGATTAGTACTGCTTATATCATATAGATCATAGAAAAGGTTTAAACAAACCAATGGAAGGAAATATGATCATCAGATTAAACAGAACAATGGAAAGGAAAATATGTTTAAACACATATTTCGAGGGTATATCCTTCCCAAGGACAAGCAGAGCAAGATATCCATGACAGGATATAAAGTAGAAAACCATTTAGGTAAGGGGAAGGAATCTCATGATATTACTCATACAACGGTGTTAGAATAATTGATAATTAAAATATAGCATCGTGCTTCAAATGTTCCTGTTGAAAATCGAAGTACCACAAACATGCTTCGAGATAGCATTACATGGTCTTCAAGCAAGTTAAGGCTTTGGAAACAAAAAGGGTCCATCAGGAAGAACTTATAAAATAAGTCTTACAATTTCCTCATGGGTGAATGGATAACCTTGCTGAAAAGGAATCTATAATGATAGGTCCTCCAGCCGGGGGGGGGGTGCTAGGCATGACATCATGTTACCGGGTCATCAAAGGATCAACATCATAACTCTTGGAAGGTTGTCCCAAACATCATATCCGACCAAGATTTAGATCCGATTGGTGTCATGATACCTCAGACTCAGGATGTCCGCGAAGAAAAGCTGCGGCACATATCAACGAAATGACATTGTAAGATTCTCGGGAAATGAACTATGAAGTGATTTCCGTTATCAAGAGTTCATCATTAACCCAAGGAGAGGACAAGGAGGTGTCTGGTGAACTCAACGGCAATTCACCGAGATTCCCAAAAGATGGATTTCCACCATTAAGTGAACAAGGAGATAACATTTGCCAAATCAAATGATATAAGGAAGTATGCTCGAGGAAAACATACACAATTAAACATTGGTTGAAAGGTGCGCCCGAAATGTGGATTGGGTTGCACGACCAATGTCAGAATGGTGATTCAATTAGCGAAGGACTTAGAATGAAATATCGATCATTAACTTCAAAGCAATAGGGTTGCTAGAAGTGCATAATCCAAACAACACCGTTCACTTGTGGGTACCCCGGTTGGAATCAACACGAGGACCAAGAAAGAATGGTGATGGTGAGAAGTATCACTATACCAAGAATTCTTAAGTGGTGGAGCAATTCTCAGAACATTCTTGACATAA
>NW_025280203.1:0-1221 GCF_018294505.1 Triticum aestivum
GGCTGATTCTGGTCCGATTCTTGGACTATTACTCACCGTTTTGGGGTCCCAAAGCGATTTCCATAGTTGTTGAACCCAAAGGTGCGCTTACGTGTCGGTCATCAACACTCGCAGTTTTGGCCGACTCTGTCCCGTTTCGTGACTATTACCTAGTTTTGGGGCCCCGAAGTGGTTTCCACAACTGATGAACCGCAAGGTGCGTTTGCGTGTCGATCATCAACACTCGTAGTTTTGGCCGATTCTGGTTCATTTCGTCCACTATTACTCACCGTTTTCGGGTCCTAGAGCGATTTCCATGATTGACGATCCCTGGGGTGCATTTATGTGTCGGTTATCGACACTCGCAGTTTTGGCTGACTCTGCCCCGTTTCATGGTTTATTACTCATTGTTTTGGGGTCCCGGAGCAATTTCCATAATTGACGCACCCCGGGGTGCGTTTACATGTCGCTCACCAGCAATCGTAATTTTGTTCGATTCTGGGCTCTTCCGTGGACTATTACTCACCATTTTGGGGTCCCAGAGCTATTTCCACATTCACAATGATCGGGGTGCGTTTACGTGTACGTCGTCAACACTCGCAATTTTGGTTGATTCTGGCCCGTTTCATGGACTATTACTCACCGTTTTGGTGTCCAAAAGCGATTTCAATGGTTGTTGAACCCTAAGGTGCATTTACGTGTCGGTCATCAACGAACGCAGTTTGGGCTGATTCTGGTCCGATTCTTGGACTATTACTCAACGTTTTGGGG
The DNA here is from genome assembly GCF_018294505.1 of Triticum aestivum. Lineage (NCBI taxonomy): Eukaryota > Viridiplantae > Streptophyta > Magnoliopsida > Poales > Poaceae > Triticum > Triticum aestivum. Next base: position 751 of record NW_025280203.1, read on the forward strand.
TCCCAAAGCGAATTCCATAGTTGTTGAACCCAAAGGTGCGCTTACGTGTCGGTCATCAACACTCGCAGTTTTGGCCGATTTTGGCCCGTCTCTTGGACTATTACTCACTGTTTTGGGGTCCTCGAGTGATTTCCACGATTGACGAACCCTGGGGTGCGTTTGCGTGTCGATCATCAACACTCGCAGTTTTGGCCGATTCTGTCCCGTTTCATGACTATTACCCAGTTTTGGGGCCCCGAAGTGGTTTCCACAACTGACGAACCGCAAGGTTCGTTTACGTGTCGGTTATCGACACTCACAATTTTGGCCAATTCTAGTTCATTTCGTGCACTATTACTCACCGTTTTCGGGTCCTAGAGCGATTTCCATGATTGACGATCCCTGGGGTGCATTTATGTGTCGGTCATCAACACTCGCAGTTTTGGCTGACTCTGCCCCGTTTCATGGTTTATTACTCATTGTTTTGGGGTC
>NW_025280204.1:0-1221 GCF_018294505.1 Triticum aestivum
CAATTAGGTAAATGACCGAAAAACAACAAATGATGTCAGAACATGTTGGAAATTGATGATGTCGCTTTGAATGCTGCATACTAAACACAAAAGAAGTCCAGAGTTTAAACAAGTTTAAAAAACATTGAAGTGCCCGTGTAACTGATGAGTTCTCGTCTGAAACCCTGATACTCCGAAAGAGTTTGTCCAGTTTGTACACGAAGTGCATCCAGTTTTTGCCGTGACCCTCTCTACTCTCTCGCACAAGCTATGCGGGCGAAATGATGATACCATGCCAAGTTTCAACATTTTCAGAATTCATTTTGTAGTGATTTTCAATTTCACGGCCATTTAGCTCTCTAAACAATTAGGTAATTGACCGAAAAACAACAAATGATGTCAGAACATGTTGGAAATTGATGATGTCGCTTGAACACGAAAGAAGTCCGGAGTTCAAATAAGTTTAAAAAACATTGAAGTGCCCGTGTAACAGATGAGTTCTCGTCCGAAACCCTGATACTCCAAAAGAGTTTGTCCAGTTTGCACACGAAGTGCGTCCAGTTTTTTTGTGACCCTCTCTACCCTTTCGCACATGCTATGCGGGTGAAATGATTATACCATGCCAAGTTTCAACATTTTTAGAGTTCATTTTGTAATGATTTTCAATTTCCCGGTCATTTAGCTCTCTAAACAATTAGGTAAATGACCGAAAAACAAAAATGATGTCAGAACATGTTGGGAATTGATGACGTCGCTTTGAATGCTGCATACTGAACACAAAAGAAGTCCGGAGTCCAAATAAGTTTAAAAAACATTGAAGTGCCCGTGTAACAGATGAGTTCTCGTCAGAAACCCTTTTACTCTGAAAGAGTTTGTCCAATTTAAACACAAAGTGCATCCAGTTTTTGCAGTGACCCTCTCTACTCTTTCGCACATGCTATGCGGGTGAAATGATGATGCCATGCCAAGTTTCAACATTTTCAGAGTTCATTTTGTAGTGATTTTCAATTTCACGTTCATTTAGCTCTCTAAACAATTAGGTAAATGACCGAAAAACAACAAATGATGTCAGAACATGTTGGAAATTGATGACGTTGCTTTGAATGCTGCATACTGAACACAAAAGAAGTCCGGATTTCAAATAAGTTTAAAAAACATTGAAGCGCCCGTGTAACAGATGAGTTCTCGTCCGAAACCCTGATACTCCGAAAGAGTTTGTCCAGTTTGTACACGAAGTTTGTC
>NW_025280205.1:0-1221 GCF_018294505.1 Triticum aestivum
CGTGACCTCATTAGTGTTCTAGGCTCGCGTCTCTAGTCCGGTCTAGCCTAGGACCAGCACAGTACCGTCGTTGAGCGTTTATTCAACATTGCATCTTTGAATTGATTATTGCTAATCTTTTGCTACCATATATAGCCAACCCAGCTCCACATATTTCTACACCGTGTATACGTACGCTCCCCTGGCAATCGCTTTACTCAATATTCGGAGTTACTTGACACCGCTGGTTGCCGATCACCGCCTGCTGCATGGTAAGAACTTGTAAGACATTGATATTTGCTTTACTGTGAGCGTTTTACCACCACATCCTAGTAGTTATAGGAACATTATTTTTGGGTTTTGTTTCTTGTTCTACTAAACATGACAGGATCCAGAGTCAATTCATGGGCTTTGTCGATCGCGGGAGACGTGCCACCACCTTTGCAAATACCACAACCGTCACGAGAGGTGCACAAACATCCAAATGCACATGATCAGGTTAATGTATCTATACCACCATTTAATGGCCGTTTTAAACCTACTTTATATATTGAATGGGAGTTCGACATAAAATATATATTTGCTTCCCATAATTTCGATGAACATAAAAAGGTTAAGGTTGCGGTTGGTTCTTTCACTGGTTATGCTTTGGTTTGGTGGAGTGAATATTGTCGGTTACACCCTGATTATATACCTACTACTTGGGATGATTTGAAACTTGCCATGCGACATACTTTCGTCCCTGCTTATTATACTCGTGACATGATTAAGAAGTTGCAACACTTGAAACAAGGTAGTGAAACTGTAACAAAATATTATGATGATTTACAAACTACCTTGTTGCATTCCTCTTTAGAAGAAAGTGAAGATGATTTTATGGATAGATTTTGGGGAGGATTAAACCGTGATATTCAAGAGATACTAATTCATGAAGAGTGTTATCCTATGGACCATTTTTTTCATCTTGCTTGCAAAGCTGAACAGGAAATAAAACGACGTGTTGGCCACGAGGAGAACAAGCGCACGGTGCACATTCCAAGAGTTGATATGATTGTTCCTTCAACTACTAGGCATACTATGACAACCACATCCGTTGTTGTCAGGACTACATCACCTCCACCATGTGACACATCGCCCCCGAGAGTGGCTACATCATCTGAGTTGATCATAAGAGGTAATGACAAAGGTACTGATCTTCCATCTCTACATGAGAATGATGAATGCCTTGTCAATTTGAATGCA
>NW_025280206.1:0-1221 GCF_018294505.1 Triticum aestivum
GATGGAGTTCAAATAAGTTCAAAAAAAATGAAATCCCTTTGTAAATGACGAGTTTCCGTATGAAACCCTGATACTTCGAAAGAGATTGTCTGTTTTGTACACAAAGTGCATCCAGTTTTTGCCGTAACCCTCTCTACTTTCTCGCACATGGTATGTGGGTGAAATGATGATACCATGCCAACTTGGAACCTTTTCAGAGTTCATTTCAAATGCTTTTCAATTTCATGGTCTTATAGCTCAAAATAATCAGTAAATGCATGAAAAATAACAAATGTAGTCAGAAAGGGTTGTAAATTGATGATGTGGCTTTGAATGGTGCATTTTGAATTCAGAAAAACAATGGAGTTCAAATCAGTTCAAAAAAATGAAATCCCTTTGTAACAGACGAGTTTCCGTATGAAACCCTGATACTTCGAAAGAGATTGTCCGTTTTGTACACGAAGTGCATCCAGTTTTTGCCATAACCCTCTCTACGTTCTCGCACATGCTATGTGGATGAAATGATGATACCATGTCAACTTGGAACCTTTTCAGAGTTCATTTTAAATGCTTTTCAATTTCATAGTCTTATAGCTAGAAATAATCAGCAAATGCATGAAAAATAACAAATGTAGTCAGAAAGAGTTGCAAATTGATGATGTGGCTTTGAATGGTGCATTTTTAACACAGCATAACTATGGAGTTCAAATAAGTTCAAGAAAATGAAATCCCTTTGTAACAGTATGAAACGCTGATACTTCGAAAGAGATTGTCCGTTTTGTACACGAAGCGCATCCAGTTTTTGCCGTAACCCTCCCTACTTTCTCGCACATGCTATGTGGGTGAAGTGATGATACCATGCCAACTTGGAACCATTTCAGAGTTCATTTCAAATGCTTTTCAATTTCATGGTCTAATAGCTCAAAATAATCAGTAAATGCATGAAAAATAACAAATGTAGTCAGAAAGGGTTGTAAATTGATGATGTGGCTTTGAATGGTGCATTTTGAACACAGAAAAACAATGGAGTTCAAATTAGTTCAAAAAAATGAAATCCCTTTGTAACAGACGAGTTTCCGTATGAAACCCTGATACTTCGAAAGAGATTGTCCGTTTTGTACACGAAGTGCATCCAGTTTGTGCCGTAACCCTCTCTACGTTCTCGCACATGCTATGTGGGTGAAATGATGATACCATGCAAACTTGGAACCTTTTCAGAGTTCATTTTAAATGCTTTTCAAT
>NW_025280207.1:0-1221 GCF_018294505.1 Triticum aestivum
TTTTTTCCCGTGTCCACGTACAGCCCGTTCACGGGTCCGTGTATGTGTGTGCCTCGTACGTGGTTTTGCCCAGGTTTCCATGTGCGCACGTCACGTTCCGTCCACGACGGGGGTCGGCCCCTTTTTCCCCGTGTCCACGTACAGCCCGTTCACGGGTCCGTGTACGTGTGTGTGCCTCGTACGTGGTTTTGCCCAGTTTTCCATGGCGCGCGTCCGGTTCCGTCCACGACGGGCGTCGGCCACTTTTTTCCCGTGTCCACGTACAGCCCGTTCACGGGTCCGTGTAACGGTCCGTGTACGTGCGTGTGCGTCGTACGTGGTTTTGCCCAGTTTTCCATGACGCGCGTCCGGTTCCGTCCACGACGGGCGTCGGCCACTTTTTTCCCGTGTCCACGTACCGCCCGTTCACGGGTCCGTGTACGTCTGTGTGCCTCGTACGTGTTTTTGCCCAGTTTTCCATGGCGCGCGTCCGGTTCCGTCCACGACGGGCGTCGGCCATTTTTTCCTCGTGTCCACGTACAGCCCGTTCACGGGTCCGTGTACGTGTGTGTGCCTCGTACGTGGTTTTGCCCAGTTTTCCATGGCGCGCATCCACTTCCGTCCACGACGGGCGTCGGCCACTTTTTTCCTGTGTCCCCGTGTACGAGTCTCTGTACGTGGTTTTGCCTAATTTTCCATGGTGCGCGTCCAGTTCCGTCCACCACTCTTGCCGGTGTCTCCTTTAACACTTTCGTTGTGATGACATCACATGTATGAATCAGCCAAGTATCTTGGTCACTTGCACAAATAGTTTTGAGTGTGCTCGCGACTGGCCTTATCGAGTGATTGCGTATGTCATACAAGGGACTTTACCATTTGTCTTGACCATGACTTACCCGTGTAGCCTGGGACGAAGGCATCCGCATGAATCGGTCAAGTATCTTGGTCACTTGGCACATATAGTTTTCAGTGTGCTCGCCACTGGTCTTATGGAGTGATTGCATATGTCATATAAGGGACTTCACCATATGTCTTGACCATGACTTAGCCGTGTAGCCTGTGATGACGGCATCCGCATGAATCGGCCAAGTATCTTGGTCATTTGTCACGTATAGTTTTGAGTGTTGTTTCCGCTGGCCTTATCGGGTGCTTGCGTATGTCTTACAAGGGACTTTGCCATTCCTTTTGACCATGACTTAGAGGTGCAGAATTTGGCTACCATTTTGGAACCTTAGTTGGTGA
>NW_025280208.1:0-1221 GCF_018294505.1 Triticum aestivum
TGGACTAGAGACTTGAGTGTTTAGGTAGGTCGTGGTCTACACCCACGTCGGCTTTCGCTTGAAGTCTGCCGAGCACATGTCGTGTGCAGACGCTAAGTGGTGGAAACATGTATGAAGAAGTACACCCCTGCAGGGTTAATATGATCTATTCGAATAGCCGTGTCCGCGGAAAAGGACTTCTGGGTTGCTTATATCAGTTCATAGACAAGTGAAAGTGGATACTCTAAAATACGCAAGATAAGCGTGAGTGCTATGGATGGCGTTCTCGTAGGGAGACGGGAGCGGATCCATAGTGGTGTATTGATATGGTGAATATGTGGACTCGTGTGCGCCACCTCAAAAGAGTTACATTGCAGTCGTAGTTCAGGATAGCCACCGAGTCAAAGCTGGCTTGCTGCAGTTAAACCCCACCATCCCCTTGTTGATAATGATGCATATGTAGTTACTTCTGATGTAAGTCTTGTTGGGTACATTTGTACTCACGTTTGCCTATTTTATGTTTTTGCAGAGAGACTTCAGTCTCACTAGTAGTTCCACGTGGACTTCGACGTTTAGCTTGTTACCTCAGCTACGATCTTGTGCCCTCGGCAGGATCTGGTAGATAGTCAGGCTTCTCAGCCTTTTTCATTTATAGATGTCTGTACCCAGACATTATAGCTTCCGCTTGTGCCTTGACTTGTATGCTCTGAGTGTTGGGTCATGAGACCCATGTTTGTAATATCTCGCTCCTCGGAGCCTATTGAATAAATACTTGAGTCGTAGAGTCATGTTGTGATGCCATGTTGTATTTGCACATATCGAGCATATTGTGTGTATGTTATTGAAATGCTTGGTATGTGTGGGATCTGACCATCTAGTTGTTTATCTTTAGTAGCCTCTCTTACCGGGAAATGTCTCCTAGTGTTTCCAACGAGCCATGGTAGCTTGCTACTGCTCCGGAACACTTAGGCTGGCCGGCATGTGTCCTTCTTCGTTCCTGTGTCTGTCCCTTCGGGGAAATGTCACGCGATGAATACCGGAGTCCTGTTAGCCCGCTACAGCCCGGTTCACCGGAGTCCTGCTAGCCCAGTGCTACAGCCTGGATTCACTCGCTGATGACCGACACGTTCGATGCTGGGTCATGGATGCCTGTCCCTGTAAGTCTGTGCCACTTTGGGTTTACGACTAGCCATGTCAGCCCGGGCTCCTTATCATATGGATGCTAGCGACACTGTCATATAC
>NW_025280209.1:0-1221 GCF_018294505.1 Triticum aestivum
CGGCATCTAATCAAACTCAGTGACAAGGGAGGAGTTTGGAACACTAGGTGTTTGCTTCCTCAAGATTCTCTTGAGAATGCTTAGCCAGCCCTTTGTCGCATTCGGTATGATTTTATTTATTTACCACGTCACATTTGGTATTACAGTGTACAGAGTCACTTTCGAGGATGATCACATATAAGTCCAATTTGGGAGGCAAAAGTATACAAAACGAACAATCGGAATCAAGTACACGACAGATAGCGATTGCATCAGCGTCCTGTGTGTATATATCTTGCGATGGCTATCTGCCCCGAGAAAGCCACGGCTAATCGTTGGGTAAGGTAGTCATAGAGCAGGCAGAATGATGGACGGGGCTGGAGCGCTACTCCGGAGTCATCAGATGGAGCCGCCGCCGCCGTTCTTAGCAATTTCGGTCACCGTGGCGACCTTGGCTGCTGGCGTATTCGCCATATATTTCTACGCACCTTCATGGCGCGTACGTAGGGTCCCCGGTCCGATGGCTTACCCGCTGATCGGCCACCTGCCGTTGCTCGCCAAGCACGGCCCGGCGGTGTTCACGGTCCTCAGAGAGAGATTCGGGCCCATCTACAGGTGAGTTTGCCTGTGCTAATTAATTCCACCATGCAGGCGAAAAAAATGGTGCCTTAACATGTGTATTTGTGTCATTTTCTCAGGTTTCACATGGGTAGACTAATGTTGAGTCCATGGATTATACGCACCATTGCTAGCCTCTTCGGTACCGTGCATTTCCCTTTCTCACATTGAGAGTTGGTGCAAACTTCGCCGGTGCATCCAAACCCCATGATATGATACGCTCTTTCGCACATAACCTCCTTATATCTTCCTCAAAACAGCCACCATACCTACCTATTATGGCATTTCCATAGCCATTCCGAGATATATTGCCATGCAACTTTCCACCATTCCGTTTGTCATGACACATTCATCATTGTCACATTGCTTAGCATGATCATGTAGTTGACATAGTATTTGTGGCAAAGCCACCGTTCATAATTCTTTCATAAATGTCACTCTTGATTCATTGCATATCCCGGTACACCGCCGGAGGCATTCATATAGAGTCATACTTTGTTCTAGTATCGAGTTGTAATCATTGAGTTGTAAATAAATAGAAGTGTGATGATCATCATTTTCTAGAGCATTGTCCCATGTGAGGTTATAAAAAAAAGAAAAGAGAGAGAGAGAGAGAGAGAGAGA
>NW_025280210.1:0-1221 GCF_018294505.1 Triticum aestivum
GAATGGGAAGCTCCAGAATCAAACAAAACCGTGGCAGGTACTGTGTTGACAGGGAACGTACCGAGCACGATGTCTGGGGCATTCTGCGCTTCTTCCCTGGTCACATGGTTCAGGTGACCCTTCCTGTGGTTGTTGTTGGGATTGAAATTGTTGCGCTTGGGGGCTGGATTATTCCCACCATTGTTCAGCTTGGGGGCCGAGTTCCTTGGCTTTGGGCACTGTTTAGCATAGTGCCCTTCTTCACCACAAGCATAGCAAGTGACCCCTTGACGGTACGTGAATTCCTTGTCCCTGGGATGAAACTGTCTGATTGTCCTTAGATCAGTAGTCGTGGATTTCCTTGCTTCTGTCCTCGGAACCTCAGTCTTGCTTCGGTTGTTGCGAGCAAGAGTCGTCTTGTCCCTCTTTCGCTTACGGATATCTTCCAGACTACGGCGCTCATTCTCCAAGGTAATGGCCTTGTCAACCAGAGTTTTAAAATCCGGAAAAGTGTGTACAACCAGTTGGCATCTTAGTGCCGGTGCCAGGCCGTCCAAGAATTTTTCCATCCTCTTGTTTTCTGTCATGTGCTCGTCGTAGGCATAACGAGATAGCTGGGTAAACTGACCGTTGTATTCTGTCACTGACATGCCTCTTTGCTTGAGGTCATCAAATTCCCTCTTCTTGATTTTTATGATGCTCCTGGGGATGTGTGCCCCACGAAAGCCTTCCTTGAACTCTTCCCAGGTGATGTTGTGTTCACTGGGATGCATGTGTAGGAAGTTTTCCCACCATGCTGCAGCTGCTCCAGTAAGGTAGTGTGGTGCATAAAGCACCTTCTCATGATCTGAACACTGAGCAATAATCAGCTTTCTTTCGATGTCACGAAGCCAATCATCGGCTTCCAGTGGCCTATCGGTGTGAGCAAACGTTGGAGGGCGCGTCTTCTGTAACTCAGATAACTTGGGGTGGGGTTGGTACGGCTCACGGTGATTTCCCATATTGATGACGTGATTCATCATCTCTTGATGCTGTTGTTGCCTTTGTTTGAAGAGACGGCATACTTGCGATAAGGCCGCTTCGCTGTCCTGTTGACTAGACTGTCCCTGAGTGAAGTTGTTGCTGGTCTGTGTGCCATAAACTTCTTCTGGCTGATTGGGCATGGAATGAGTCCACGGACGTGACATTTTTCCAGTCTGGGGTATTATTTTGCAAAATTCATGAGAAGAACTATATGACACA
>NW_025280211.1:0-1221 GCF_018294505.1 Triticum aestivum
AAAGGGGGGAGGGAGGGCAGCACACTACAGCCTTTGGCGCCTCCCTCCTCCCCTGCAACACCTCTCTCTCTCGCGCAGAAGCTCGGCGAAGCCCTGCCGGAGAGCCGCTACATCCACCACCACGCCGTCGTGCTGTTGGATCTCCATCAACCTCTCCTCCCCCCTTGCTGGATCAAGAAAGGAGGAGACGTCGCTGCATCGTACGTGTGTTGAACGCGGAGGTGCCGTACGTTCGGCACTCGGTCATCGGTGATTTGGATCACGGCGAGTACGACTCCGTCATCCACGTTCATTGGAACGCTTCCGCTCGCGATCTACAACGGTATGTAGATGCACTCCCTTCCCCTCGTTGCTAGTAGACTCCATAGATGCATCTTGGTGAGCGTAGGAAAATTTTAAAATTATGCTACGATTCCCAACAGTGGTATCAGAGCCAGGTTTATGCGTAGTTACTATGCACGAGTAGAACACAAAGCGGTTGTGGGCGTTGAGTTTGCCAATTCTTCTTGCCGCTACTAGTCGTTTCTTGTTTCGGCGGCATTGTAGGATGAAGCGGCCCGGACCGACCTTACACGTACGCTTACGTGAGACTGGTTCCACCGACTGACATGCACAAGTTGCATAAGGTGGCTAGCGGGTGTCTGTCTCTCCTACTTTAGTCGGAACGGATTCGATGAAAAGGGTCCTTATGAAGGGTAAATAGAAATTGGCAAATCACGTTGTGGTCATACGTAGGTAAGAAACGTTCTTGCTAGAAACCTACAAACCACGTAAAAAAACTTGCAACAACAATTAGAGGACGTCTAACTTGTTCTTGCAGCAAGTGCTATGTGATGTGATATGGCCAGAAGATGTGATGAATGATATATGTGATGTATGAGATTGATCATATTCTTGTAATAGGAATCACGACTTGCATGTCGATGAGTATGACAACCGGCAGGAGCCATAGGAGTTGTCTTTATTATTTTGTATGACCTGCGTGTCATTAAGTAGACGCCATGTAAATTACTTTACTTTATTGCTAAACGCGTTAGCCATAGAAGTAGAAGTAATCGTTGGCGTGACGACTTCATGAAGACACAATGATGGAGATCATGATGATGGAGATCATGGTGTCATGCCGGTGACAAAGATGATCATGGTGCCCCGAAGATGGAGATCAAAGGAGCATGATGATATTGGCCATATCATGTCACTATTTGATTGCATGTGATGTTT
>NW_025280212.1:0-1221 GCF_018294505.1 Triticum aestivum
ACTATAGGTCATTTTAGAGCTAGCCTAGGTTAAATAGGTCATTTTGGAGCTAAGTAAGGTTATTATGTAATTTTTGAGCTAGCTAAGCATATTGAGTCATTTTGCTGGAAAAAATGCTAACTATAGGTCATTTTAGAGCTAGCCTAGGTTAAATAGGTCATTTTGGAGCTAAGTAAGGTTATTATGTCATTTTGGAGCTAACTAAGCATATGAAGTCATTTAGGACCTAAAATATGTCATTTCTTAAGCATATTATATCATTTTAGAGCTAGCTAAGCATATTAAGTCATTTTGAAGGAAAAGATGCTAAGTATAGGTCATTTTAGAGCTATCCTAGGTTAAATTTGTCATTTTAGAGCTAAGTAATGTTATTATGTCATTTTGGAGCTAGCTAAGCATGAGTAGTCATTTAGGAGCTAAACTATGTCATTTCTTAAGCATATTATGTCATTTTAGAGCTAGTTAAGCATATTAAGTAATTATGGAGGGAAAGATGCTAAGTATAGGTCATTTTAGAGCTATCCTAGGCTAAATAGGTCATTTTGGAGCTAGCTAAGCATATTAAGTCATTTTGGATGAAAAAATGCTAAGTATAGGTCATTTTAGAGCTATCCTAGGTTAAATAGGTCATTTTGGAGCTAATTAAGCTTATTATGTAATTTTTGAGCTAGCTAAGCATATTGAGTCATTTTGGAGCTGGAAAATGCTAAGTATAGGTCATTTTAGAGCTATCCTAGGTTAAATAGGTCATTTTGGAGGTAAGTAAGGTTATTATGTCATTTTGGAGCTAGCTAAGCATATGAAGTCATTTAGGAGCTAAAATATGTCATTTCTTAAGCATATTATGTCATTTTAGAGCTAGTTAAGCATATTAAGTCATTTTGGAGGAAAAGATGCTAAGTATAGGTCATTTTAGAGCTATCCTATGTTAAATAGGTCATTCTGAAGCCAGCTAAGCATATTAAGTCATTTTGGAGGAAAAATATGCTAAGTATAGGTCATTTTAGAGCTATCCTAGGTTAAATAGGTATTTTGGAGCTAATTAAGCTTATTATGTAATTTTGGAGCTAGCTAAGCATATTGAGTCATTTTGGAGGAAAAAAATGCTAAGTATAGGTCATTTTAGAGCTAGCCTAGGTTAAATAGGTCATTTTGAAGCTAGCTAAGCATATGAAGTCATTTAGGACCTAAAATATGTCATTTCTTAAGCATATTATATCA
>NW_025280213.1:0-1221 GCF_018294505.1 Triticum aestivum
GGGAATTACTTTCGTCATCCCTTGCATACTATAGTTCATCACGAAGTTCTACTAACTTGGTGATGATGACTAGAGAATTCTGTCAATCACTATTTTATCTGGAAGATTAACTCCCACTTGATTCAAGCGATTGTAGTACCCAGACAATCTGAGCACATGCTCACTAGTTGAGCGATTCTCCTCCATCTTTTAGCTATAGAACTTGTTGGAGACTTCATATCTCTCAACTCGGGTATTTGCTTGAAATATTAACTTCAACTCCTGGAACATCTCATATGGTCCATGACGTTCAAAACGTCTTTGAAGTCCCGATTCTAAGCCGTTAAGCATGGTGCACTAAACTATCAAGTAGTCATCATATTGAGCTAGCCAAACGTTCATAACGTCTGCATCTGCTCCTGCAATAGGTCTGTCACCTAGCGGTGCATCAAGGGCATAATTTTTTCTGTGCAGCAATGAGGATAATCCTCAGATCACGGATCCAATCCGCATCTTTGCTACTAACATCTTTCAACATAATTTTTCTCTAGGAACATATCAGAAATAAACAGGGAAGCAACAACGCGAGCTATTGATCTACAACATAATTTGCAAAATACTATCAGGACTAAGTTCATGATAAATTAAAGTTCAATTAATCATATTACTTAAGAACTCCCACTTAGATAGACATCTCTCTAATCATCTAAGTGATTACGTGATCCAAAGCAACTAAACCATGTCCGATTAACACGTGAGATGGAGTAGTTTCAATGGTGAACATCGCTATGTTGATCATATCTACTATATGATTCACGCTCGACCTTTCGGTCTCTGTGTTCCGAGGCCATATCTGTACATATGCTAGGCTCGTCAAGTTTAACCTGAGTATTCCGCGTGTGCAACTGTTTTGCACCTGTTGTATTTGAACGTAGAGCCTATCACACCCGATTAACACGTGGTGTCTCAGCACGAAGAACTTTCGCAACGGTGCATACTCAGGGAGAACACTTTTGTCTTGAAATTTTAGTGAGAGATCATCTTATAATGCTACCGTCAAACAAAGCAAGATAAGATGCATAAAGGATTAACATCACATGCAATCAATATAAGTGATATGATATGGCCATCATCATCTTGTGCTTGTGATCTCCATCTCCGAAGCACCATCATGATCACCATCGTCACCGGCTCGACACCTTGATCTCCATCGTAGTATCGTTGTCGTCTCGCCAACTTATT
>NW_025280214.1:0-1221 GCF_018294505.1 Triticum aestivum
CAGAAGCGTAAGATATGGATCCCAAACAGCATGTATCGTCCAAATGCACCTGCTCCCAGGAAATCTTATGCTGCACCGCGTCTGCCTCCTCCACCATCTAAGCAGTCAAAGCTACCAGCTCCCCCACCTGGGGCTCCTGTTCCCACTCCCGATAATGGTCTGTGCTTCAAGTGTGGTCAACCGGGTCACTTTGCCAGGAACTGCTATCAGAACCAGAATCAACTGGCCCTTCCAGCAGCTGGCCGTGGTAACAACCAGCCCCGCAACAACAATGCTAAGTCTCATGGTCGTGCTCATGCCAACCACGTTGATCTCAGCGAAGCTCAAGACCAGCCTGCTACTGTGATGGGTACACTCCTCGTAAATTCAGTACCAGCATCCGTTTTATTTGATACAGGAGCATCCCATTCATTCATATCAGCAGAATTTGCATTCCTGCATGGCATTCATTACGAAGAGATAAACACTCCGCTAGTGGTACACACCCCTGCGGGCCAATGCCAAACCTCTATGGTTAGTCGCGATGTTACTGTTGAAATTGAAGGACTGGAATTTCTTGTCTCTCCCATCGTACTGAAGTCCTGTAGCATTGATCTCATTCTGGGAATGAATTGGTTAAAAGCGCATACTGCTTCAATTGTTTGCACCACTAAGACCGTCCATCTGCTACACCCTTCAGATGAGATAGTTACTTACCAAGCCCATCTGGTGCAAAATGCTGAGGCAAGGCTCTATGCATTGAATGCATTGAACGCTGCACCACTCGAGGGCATTGAAAACATTCCCGTCGTGCGTGAATTCCTCGACGTCTTCCCTGAAGAACTTCCGGGGATTCCCCCTGCTAGAGCTGTCGAATTCATCATCGACTTGAAACCAGGCACCACTCCTATAGCCAAGCGACCCTACAAAATGCCGCCGCATGAACTCCTTGAGCTTAAGGAGGAAATCGACAAGTCTCTTCGCAAAGGATTCATTCGCCCAAGTTGCTCTCCTTGGGGAGCACCTTCTCTCTTTGTCAAGAAGAAGGATGGGACAAACCGGTTAGTTCAAGACTACCGTCCTATAAACCAAGCTACCATTCAGAATAAATACCCTCTTCCTCGGATCAATGATCTGTATGATCAACTGGCGGGTTCGTCAGTGTTCTCTAAGCTCGACTTGAGGTTGGGCTACCACCAGATCCGTGTTCGCGAAGAGGATATCCCAAAGACCGCCTTCGTG
>NW_025280215.1:0-1221 GCF_018294505.1 Triticum aestivum
GGGGGGGCACGCGCCGAAGACGCGTGCTAGGCGTTTGCAACCGCCTCAACACTTCCAGACTTGTGAGAGGCCGCCTACGCAAGATTTTACGGTATGCTACCCCCCGAAGGCCGCCGGCCACAGTCGTAGACGTGCGAAGAGCAATCCGCGTAGAGGGAAGTGTTCAGATACTTCTCCATCACAAAAAATTATTAAAAATTACCATCAGTCCTATAGCACATGTGCCCATGTTGTGTAAAAAACTCATGATTTTATCGCGCTCCAAGTATTTAATAATATTCACGCTGCATCGTTACCGCAGAATGTCTACCACCGTTTCATTGCCGTCCGTGAGGGGGGCCACAACCCGGAGACGCGTGCCGCCTCTTCGGACATGCCACAACACCACCCCGCATGTATGAGGGCCCGGTACGACGCTCCGGTGGCATTGCTACCCCCCCAGGGCCCCCGTCCCGCCTAACCCTGTAGCGTTTGACCACGGGATCTAGCCCTTTGACTTTGCACGGACGGGCTTTGACCAGTGGACCTCTCCACCCGGTTGTGTTAGGTCGGCCCATAGGAACACTTTGGAGCAACATCCGGGCCAGGCCCACAGCTACATCCACTCCGTGTAGACTCGATGCGTCCGTTTCCCCCCTCCGGGTGCCGGCGGCGGCGCCGTTCGTGAGGGGGGCCACGCACTGGAGACGTGTGCCGCCTCTTCGGACATGCCACAACACCACCCCGCATGTATGAGGGCCCGGTACGACGCTCCGGTGGCATTGCTACCCCCCCAGGGCCCCCGTCCCGCCTAACCCTGTAGCGTTTGACCACGGGATCTAGCCCTTTGACTTTGCACGGACGGGCTTTGACCAGTGGACCTCTCCACCCGGTTGTGTCGGGTCGGCCCAGAGGGACACCGGGGAGCAACATCCGGGCCAGGCCCACAGCTACATCCACTCCGTGTAGACCCGACGCGTCCGTTTCCCCCCTCCGGGTGCCGGCGGCGGTGCCGTCCGTGAGGGGGGGCACGCACCGGAGACGCGTGCTGGGCGTTTGCAACCGCCTCAACACTTCCAGACTTGTGAGAGGCCGCCTACGCAAGATTTTACGGTATGCTACCCCCCGAAGGCCGCCGGCCACAGTCGTAGACGTGCGAAGAGCAATCCGCGTAGAGGGAAGTGTTCAGATACTTCTCCATCACAAAAAATTATGAAAAATTACCATCAGTCCTATAGCACA
>NW_025280216.1:0-1221 GCF_018294505.1 Triticum aestivum
TTGCATGGTGTGCCAAATACTATTGTTTCAGATCGTGATACTAAATTTCTTAGCCACTTTTGGAGATGTGTATGGGCTAAGTTGGGGACTAAACTGCTTTTTAGTACTACTTGTCACCCCCAAACTGATGGACAAACTGAAGTAGTCAATAGAACGTTGTCTACTATGCTTAGGGCTGTTTTGAAGAATAATAAGAAAATGTGGGAGGAATGCTTGCCTCATATTGAATTTGCTTATAATCGTTCATTGCATTCTACTACTAAGATGTGCCCTTTTGAAGTTGTGTATGGTTTCCTACCTCGTGCACCTATTGATTTATTGCCTCTTCCATCTTCGGAGAAGGTTAATTTTGATGCTAAACAACGTGCTGAATTGATTTTAAAAATGCATGAGTTAACTAAGGAAAACATTGAGCGTATGAATGCTAAATATAAACTTGCTGGAGATAAGGGTAGAAAACATGTTGTGTTTGCACCTGGAGATCTTGTTTGGTTACATTTGCGTAAGGATAGATTTCCTGATTTGCGCAAATCAAAGTTAATGCCACGTGCTGGTGGTCCCTTTAAGGTGTTAGAGAAAATAAATGATAATGCATATAAACTTGAGATGCCTACAGATTTTGGGGTTAGTCCCACTTTTAACATTGCAGATTTGAAGCCTTATTTGGGTGAGGAAGATGAACTTCCGTCGAGGACGACTTCATTTCAAGAAGGGGAGGATGATGAGGACATCAATACAATTGTTACACCCACAGCCCCTGCTGCTATACATATTGGACCAATTACTAGAGCTCGTGCACGCCAACTAAATTACCAGGTACTTTTGTTTCTTGGTAATGATTCTAATGTTCATGAGAATATGATGCTGCCTAAATTGGATACATTTGTTTTGCTTACAAATGAAGGGCCTAGCTTGGAGAAGGATGAACATTGGAGCAAGAACAAGCATGGAGATGATGGCATGCGCAAGGGGAACAAGAACGGAGTTACAAGTGATGATTTCAGGACTTTGAAGCCACCATAATGGGTGCATGAAGCCTTGGACGAAATATACAAGATGCGACTTCATAAATTTCGTCCCGAGGCTATTTTAGGTGCTGCGTCACCTTATTATTGGGCCAGGCCCATGTAATTTCGAAATACATAAGTATAGGCTATTTTTAGAGTCCGTATGTGTGGGGAAACAAGAGATAGGGTTGATTTCGGACCCCTCCACCAAGGG
>NW_025280217.1:0-1221 GCF_018294505.1 Triticum aestivum
CATCAGGTTTTCGGTCTTAGAATGCAAACCCTAAATCATAATCAACGAAATTGGTATCATTGGAAAACTTGCAACGTATCGGACAACATTTACCAGACATAATTTGAGATTATTCAGTGTTTAGTCACAGTTCTAAACTTATTGTTACAGGCTCAAATGACCAATGCATAGATAAATACTTAGCATGAATCTGTCCAATCCATCTTTGTTGTTTGCAACTAATGACTAATTAGGGTTTGTGTAAAATCACTTGTCTTCGCTCTGATTTGCTGCTGCCTTAATCTCTTCTGGTTAGTTGTATTCCCTTCTCTCTTCTGATTAAATTATCCCTGATGCAATCTGTGTTGTCCCTAGAGCTGCTCCGTGGCATAGCCTGCTCTCCACTCCAGATCTCTTGCTTTTATTGGTGGCTGGATTACCTTCAACCCACCCAGCACACTAGTAGAAAAGGGGGCAATGGTCTAGGCCGGGCCACCCCATTAGTCCCGGTTCAATCCAGAACCGGGACCCATGGGGCATTGGACCCGGTTCGTGAGCCCCGGGGCCCGGCCGGGCCACGTGGGCCATTGGTCCTGGTTCGTCTGGACCTTTTGGTCCCGGTTGGTGGGACGAACCGGGACCAATGGGCCTCGCTCCTGGCCCACCACCATTGGTCCCGGTTGGTGGCATGAATCGGGACCAAAGGCTACCCTTTAGTCCTAGTTCATGCCACCAATCGGGACTAAAGGGTTGGTCCTTGTTGCGGTCAGAGTTTAGTCCCACCTCGCCAACCGAAGGGCGCTCACACCGGTTTATAAGCCCCTCCCTCTCTGCCTTGTTGAGCTCCTCTCAAAGTGAAAATAGATGCCCTTATACAGGGAATTTGACATAAATTCATACTGAATTTCTCCAAAGTTAGTAGAAATTTATTATGAATTTAGGTTGAATTCTCTCTATAAGCGCATCTATGCTCATTATTTTAGTAAAGTTAATCACAACTATTTTTTCTTCTATTTATTTCTGAGTAGTTTTTTATATAGTTTTTTTTCTTTTCTGCTATATTTATTTTTTTCTATTTATTTCTGAGTTGTAATAAGTCATTAAAAATAAAAAAGAGGCGCAATGCTCGTTAATTAGCTTCAAGCCTTTCGAAATAGTGTAAACTGCACTGCACATAGCTCCGTGCAGTCTACCCTATTCCTCAAGGCTTGAAGCTAAGCAACATGCAGGTTAGCATCGAGT
>NW_025280218.1:0-1221 GCF_018294505.1 Triticum aestivum
AAACGGGAGTTGCATAATCTCATAGTCATAGGAACATGTATAAGTCATGAAGAAAGCAATAGCAACATACTAAACGATCGGGTGCTAAGCTAATGGAATGGGTCATGTCAATCAGATCATTCTACTAATGATGTGACCTCGTTAATCAAATAACAACTCATTGTTCATGGTTAGGAAACATAACCATCTTTGATTAACGAGCTAGTCAAGTAGAGGCATACTAGTGACACTTTGTTTGTCTATGTATTCACACATGTATTATGTTTCCGGTAAATACAATTCTAGCATGAATAATAAACATTTATCATGATTATAAGGAAATAAATAATAACTTTATTATTGCCTCTAGGGCATATTTCCTTCAGTCTCCCACTTGCACTAGAGTCAATAATCTAGATTACATTGTAATGATTCTAACACCCATGGAGCTTTGGTGCTGATCATGTTTTGCTCGTGGAAGAGGCTTAGTCAACGGGTCTGCAACATTCAGATCCGTATGTATCTTGCAAATCTCTATGTCTCCCACCTGGACTAGATCCCGGATGGAGTTGAAGCGTCTCTTGATGTGTTTGGTCCTTTTGTGAAATCTGGATTCTTTTGCCAAGGCAATTGCACCAGTATTTTCACAAAAGATTTTCATTGGACCCGATGCACTAGGTATGACACCTAGATCGGATATGAACTCCTTCATCCAGACTCCTTCATTTGTTGCTTCCGAAGCAGCTATGTATTCCGCTTCACATGTAGATCCTGCTACGACGCTTTTGTTTAGAACTGCACCAACTGACAGCTCCATCGTTTAATGTAAACACGTATCCGGTTTGCGATTTAGAATCGTCCGGATCAGTGTCAAAGCTTGCATCAACGTAACCTTTTACGATGAGCTCTTTGTCACCTCCATATATGAGAAACATATCCTTAGTCCTTTTCAGGTATTTCAGGATGTTCTTGACCGCTGTCCAGTGATCCACTCCTGGATTACTTTGGTACCTCCCTGCTAAACTTATAGCAAGGCATACATCAGGTCTGGTACACAGCATTGCATACATGATAGATCCTATGGCTGATGCATAGGGAACATCTTTCATATTCTCTCTATCTTCTGCAGTGGTCGGGCATTGAGTCTTACTCAATTTCACACCTTGTAACACAGGCAAGAACCCTTTCTTTGCTTGATCCATTTTGAACTTCTTCAAAATTTTGTCAAGGTATGTGCTTTGT
>NW_025280219.1:0-1221 GCF_018294505.1 Triticum aestivum
CCTCCTCCATGCGCCTCCTGCAACAACAAAAGACGAACGGAGCTAGCTGGAATGCATAGCTTGTTAGCACGAAACACAAATCCATCGTTAACGACAAACTTGTTCCACATTCTTCCTTCTTTACAATTCTGCATTACATCTTTAAAATCAGCATCATGCACATATTGATCTTTGATGGTCTCCAAACCAAATATTTTGAAGTCAAGTTGTGAAAGCATAGTATAGCGGCGAGACAATGCATCAGCAATAACATTTTCTTTTCCCTTCTTGTGTTTAATGACATAAGGAAAAGTCTCAATGAATTCAACTCATTTAGCATGTCTACGATTCAGTTTAGCTTGACTTTTAATATGTTTCAAAGATTCATGATCAGAATGTATAACAAATTCTTTGGGCCATAAATAATGTTGCCATGTTTCTAAAGTCCGAACAAGAGCATATAATTCTTTATCATAAGTAGAATAATTCAGACGAGGCCCACTCAATTTTTCAGAAAAGTATGCAACATGTTTGCCATCTTGTAATAACACACCGCCTAATCCAATTCCACTAGCATCACATTCAAGCTCAAAAGTCTTATTAAAATCAGGAAGTTGGAGTAAAGGAGCATGTGTCAACTTATCTTTCAATACCGAGAAGGCTTCTTCCTGTGCGGCACCCCAAAGAAAAGGCACATCTTTCTTTGTAAGCTCATTGAGAGGTGCAGATGGTGCTGAAATCTCTCACAAAACGCCTATAGAATCCAGCGAGGCTGATATAGGCAAAGGTGTCCCGTCTTTCGATGAGATGATGGATATCGCTTTGGTGGCAGTCGACTTTGACGATCGGACTACGAACGTGCGAGGACGTCGCGCCTTAGCAATCGCTAAACCAACTCCGAGAGGTTATTGACCACGCCGGAGCACGATCAACCTGACCACGAGGGTCTGTTTCCTGCGAGCAAACGAAAAACAAGCAAGAAACTGAGATTGCAATCTGGATATTGCGAATATAAGATGAAATCTTTATTGATCAAGGTGGGGTTCTGTGACGCCTTTGTCTGGTCATTGAACACAAACGAAGTACGCGAAGTTGCAGCTATGGCGAACTTTTAATCTAAACAAAACCCAAAGTCTAAACGATGCCCTAAGGGCTGTATATATGGAGGAAGAGGGGGGAATTTCGTGGCCCTTGGTGGAGGGGTCCGAAATCAACCCTATCTCTTGTTTCCCCACACATACG
>NW_025280220.1:0-1221 GCF_018294505.1 Triticum aestivum
TGCCGCTCCAACTTCGCCACCCTCCACCGCACCAGAGTTGTTCCTTCTACGCCGTCCTTCGCCGCCTCGGATCTGCTTCCCCTCCGCCGACATACGGCCACGGAAACACAGTCAACAATTTGGCCGTGGGTTCGTCCAAGCCTGCACCCTCCAGAACATCGGTTTCCCCAGCAAAAAGAAGAAGATCGGTGCGACATGTGGAGGCGACCACACCGGCAACCGAAAATGGTACTCCTCTTCCCTTATTCGTGCAAATCTTATGTGTTTGCTTGCACGGTATTCATCCCACAGAAAACACTAGTTGACCGCTTATTCTTGATACTAGATGTTCCTAGTAACTCACAATGCACAAGGTTTATCCTCATATACTATTTCACCTTAGCTAGAGGTCTGTCGCCCCCCTGAATTCCAATTCCTGGTCAGTTGATTCCCAATTAACGGAAGCATTCCCCGGCGTAACAGGTGCTAGTCCGGCTATTACGTTAGGGAAGCAGCGCCTCGGTGTTTATCTCAGGGGCGTGTGGGGCCTAGAGCTACTAGCGCCCAATCTGGAGGTTGCTGGGATTAAAGGGATCGCCTGGGGGCGCTGCCAAGCACGGCGGTGGTGTGAGGTCAAGGGGAGGGCGGGGCGGCGGAGGCAGGGGTCTGGGCCGATGGTCGCTGGCGGTTCGAGAAAGATCGTCAACTGTGACTGGCGAGAGTTAGACGAAGGCCATCTACCCGTTCCCTATAGATCGGACGGTTCATTAAAAAAATCGACTGACCTATTTTTTCAGTCGACTGTTATCTTGATATGACCACATGTGGTGTTGTGCTGGAGGAGTACCTGCATTTCCTTTGCTCATATATTACAAAATCATATGGAGTAGAATCTAATTTTGTTTTCCATGCAATGTTGTAGAGCTATCATATGTGATAGAGGCGAGGGTGTCCCGATCTTTCGATGAGATGATAACTATCGATTTGGTGGAGACGACTTTGACGATCCGACTACAAACGTGCACGACGTTGCGCCTTAGCAATCGCTAAACCAATCTCCTGAGGTTACTGACGATGCCGGAAGCACGGTCAGCCTGACCACGAAGGTCTATTCCTGCAAGCAATCGAAGAACGAGCAAGAATGTGATAAAGCAATGGCTAACTTTTAACTAAACAAATCCCCAGGAAAAGCTACTAGATGGATCTACTTATATAGGAGCAAGGGGTGGCAGCCAAGGAGGT
>NW_025280221.1:0-1221 GCF_018294505.1 Triticum aestivum
GATTCTGGCCCATTTTGTGGACTATTACTCACTTTTTTGGGGTCCCAGAGTGATTTGCACGATTAACGAACCCCGGGGTGCGCTTATGTGTAAGACTTCAACACTCGCGGTTTTTGTCGATTCTGGCCCGTTTCATGGACTATTACTCACCTTTTTGGGGTCCCGAAGCGATTTCCACAGTTGTCGAACCCTAAGGCGCCCTTATGTGTCGGTCGTCAACAATCGCAGTTTTGGCCGATTCTGGCCCGTTTCTTGGACTATTACTCAGTTTTGGGGTCACGTAGTGATTTCCACGATCGACGAACAACGGTGTGTTCATGTGTCTGTCATCAACATTTGCAGTTTTGGCCGAGTTTGGCCCGTTTCATGGACTATTACTCACTGATTCTGGGTCCCTGAGCGATTTCCATGATTGACGAACCTCGGGGTGCGTTTATTTATCGTTGATCAATAACCCTAGGTTTTACCGATTCAGGGATCTTTCACGGACTATTACTCACCATTTTGGAGTCCCAAAGCGATTTCCATGGTTGTCGAACCCCAAGATGTGCTTACGTGTTGGTCGTCAAGACTCGCAGATTGGGCGGATTCTTGCTCGTTTCTTGGACTATTACTCAGTTTTGGGATCCCGAAGTGATTTCCACAATTGACGAACACCGGGGTGCGTTTACGTGTCGGTCACCAAAACTCACAATTTTGGCCGATTCTGGTATGTTTTGTGCACTGTTACTCACCATTTTGGGGTTCCAGAGCGATTTCCATGATTGACGATCCCTGGGGTGCGTTTACGTGCCCGTCATCAACACTCATAGCTTTGGCCAATTCTGACCTGTTTCGTGGACTATTACTCACCGTTTAGGGATCCCAAAGCGATTTCCATAGTTTATGAACCCCAAGGTGCGCTTACATGTCGGTCATCAACAGTCACAATTTTGGCTGATTCTGGCCCATTTTGTGGACTATTACTCACTTTTTTGGGGTCCCAGAGTGATTTGCGCGATTAACGAACCCCGGGGTGCGTTTATGTGTCAGACTTCAACACTCGTGGTTTTTGACGATTCTGGCCCGTTTCATGGACTATTACTCACCATTTTGCGGTCACGAAGCGATTTCCATAGTTGTTGAACCCTAAGGTGCACTTACGTGTCGGTCATCAACACTCATTGTTTTGGCCAATTTTGGCCCGTTTGATGGACTAATACTGATTGTTTTGTGGTCCCG
>NW_025280222.1:0-1221 GCF_018294505.1 Triticum aestivum
AGAATGAAAAAATCGAATGCAACTACACAAGAACTAGTTTGTAACTGTAGTTCAGAATCAGTTTTGCGCAGTGTTAACTGAAACATGGATATGTGACTCATACGGAGTCCGTATTGGTCCACAAGTAGTCAAAACATTTTTGACGACCAGATGCTTCAAAGGATTCATTCGTAGGGAACTTTTGGAGAACTTTTCTTATGGATTTCGTTCAGAAACTTGTATCGAAACTTTCTTAATGAGCACTCGACAAACGCATTTCGAGAACATACACAAAGTCCCAGCTATGGACCTAGTGCATCATCATAACCGAGGTCTCTTGCATTCACCTACAAGTAATTGGATCTCATATGGACATGTTTAGTGAAGTAGAATGGAAAAAATCGAATGCAACTACACAAGAACTAGTTTGTAAGTGTCGTTCGGAAACAGTTTTGCGCAGTGTTAACTGAACATGGATATCTGAGTCATACGGAGTCCGTTTTGGCTCCACAAGTAGTGAAAACGTTATCGACGACCAGATGCTTCAGAGGATTCTTTCATAGGGAACTTTTGGAGAACTTTTCTTAAGGAGTTCGTTCAGAAACTTGTATAGAAACTTTCTTAATGAGCACTCGACAAACGCATTTCGAAAACATACACAAAGTCTCAGCTATGGACCTAGTGCATCATCATAACCGAGGTCTCTTGCATTTACCTACAAGTACTTGGATCTCATATGGAGATGTTTAGTGAAGTAGAATGGAAAAAAATCGAATGCAACTACACAAGAACAAGTCTGTAACTATCGTTCGAAATCAGTTTTGCGCAGTGTTAACTGAAACATGGATATCTGACTCATACGGAGTCCGTTTGGGCTCCACAAGTAGGCAGAACGTTTGTGACGACCAAATGCTTCAAAGGATTCTTTCATAGGGATCTTTTGGAGTACTTTTCTTAAGGAGTTCGTTCAGAAACTTGTATAGAAACTTTCTTAATAAGGACTCGACAAACGCATTTCGAGAACATACACAAAGTCCCAGGTATGGACCTAGTGCATCATCATAACCGAGTACTCTTGCATTTCCCTACAAGTAATTGGATCTCATATGGAGATGTTTAGTGAAGTAGAATGGAAAAAATTGAATGCAACTACACAAGAACTAGTCCGTAACTGTCGTTCGGAATTAGTTTTGCGCAGTGTTAACTGAAACATGGATTCTGACTCATACGGAGTCCGTTTTG
>NW_025280223.1:0-1221 GCF_018294505.1 Triticum aestivum
GGACTTTGTTTTAGGTTTACCTCGAACAAAGAAGGGGAGGGATAGCATATTTGTTGTCGTGGATAGATTCTCGAAAATGGCACACTTTATACCATGTCATAAAAGCGATGATGCTGTTAATGTTGCTGATTTGTTCTTTCGTGAAATTATTCGCTTGCATGGTGTGCCAAATACTATTGTTTCAGATCGTGATACTAAATTTCTTAGCCACTTTTGGAGATGTTTATGGGCTAAGTTGGGGACTAAACTGCTTTTTAGTACTACTTGTCACCCCCAAACTGATGGACAAACTGAAGTAGTCAATAGAACGTTGTCTACTATGCTTAGGGCTATTTTGAAGAATAATAAGAAAATGTGGGAGGAATGCTTGCCTCATATTGAATTTGCTTATAATCGTTCATTGCATTCTACTACTAAGATGTGCCCTTTTGAAGTTGTGTATGGTTTCCTACATCGTGCACCTATTGATTTGTTGCCTCTTCCATCTTCGAAGAAGGTTAATTTTGATGCTAAACAACGTGCTGAAGTGATTTTAAAAATGCATGAGTTAACTAAGGAAAACATTGAGCGTATGAATGCTAAATATAAACTTGCTGGAGATAAGGGTAGAAAACATGTTGTGTTTGCACCTGGAGATCTTGTTTGGTTACATTTGCGTAAGGATAGATTTCCTGATTTGCGCAAATCAAAGCTAATGCCACGTGCTGATGGTCCCTTTAACGTGTTAGAGAAAATAAATGATAATGCATATAAACTTGAGCTGCCTGCAGATTTTGGGGTTAGTCCCACTTTTAACATTGCAGATTTGAAGCCTTATTTGGGTGAGGAAGATGAACTTCCGTCGAGGACGACTTCATTTCAAGAAGGGGAGGATGATGAGGACATCAATACAATTGTTACACCCACAGCCCCTGCTGCTATACATACTGGACCAATTACTAGAGCTCGTGCACGCCAACTAAATTACCAGGTACTTTCGTTTCTTGGTAATGATTCTAATGATCATGAGAATATGATGCTGCCTAAATTGGATACATTTGTTTTGCTTACAAATGAAGGGCCTAGCTTGGAGAAGGATGAACATTGGAGCAAGAACAAGCATGGAGATGATGGCATGCGCAAGGGGAACAAGAACGGAGTTACAAGTGATGATTTCAGGACTTTGAAGCCACCATAATGGGTGCATGAAGCCTTGGACGAAATATACAAGATGCCACTTCA
>NW_025280224.1:0-1221 GCF_018294505.1 Triticum aestivum
GGATCCCATCAGAACTCCGAAGTTAAGCGTGCTTGGGCGAGAGTAGTACTAGGATGGGTGACCTCCTGGGAAGTCCTCGTGTTGCATTCCCTTTTTAATTTTTTTGCACCGCGTGCAAAACAAAACGCACGAGCGCGACGTATGTTTAGCACGTTTTATTATTTTGCACGTTTACGGTAAGTTTTAGCTCGCTGCTCATTATTCACGCGTCTAGCGGCGGCAAGCGTGTTCTGAAAGGGGTCGAAACCATGGTAAATAGGCACTAGTGCAGTTGAACCGTGGTAAAACTCGTCTCCGTAGTTGAGCGGGAGCGGCCAAAGGAATGTGCAATCGTGTGTGTAGTGGAGCTGGGAGGGGCAAGCATAAGGGACGAAGACGGGGGTAACACGTTGGATGCGATCATACCAGCACTAAAGCATCGGATCCCATCAGAACTCCGAAGTTAAGCGTGCTTGGGCAAGAGTAGTACTAGGATGGGTGACCTCCTGGGAAGTCCTCGTGTTGCATTCCCTTTTTAATTTTTTGCACCGCGTGCAAAACAAAACACACGAGCGCGACGTATGTTTAGCAAGTTTTATTATTTTGCACGTTTACGGTAAGTTTTAGCTCGCTGCTCATTATTCACGCGTCTAGCGGCGGCAAGCGTGTTCTGAAAGGGGTCGAAACCATGGTAAATAGGCACTGGTGCAGTTGAACCGTGGTAAAACTCGTCTCCGTAGTTGAGCGGGAGCGGCCAAAGGAATGTGCAATCGTGTGTGTAGTGGAGCTGGGAGGGGCAAGCATAAGGGACGAAGACGGGGGTAACACGTCGGATGCTATCATACCAGCACTAAAGCACCGGATCCCATCAGAACTCCGAAGTTAAGCGTGCTTGGGCGAGAGTAGTACTAGGATGGGTGACCTCCTGGGAAGTCCTCGTGTTGCATTCCCTTTTTAATTTTTTTGCACCGCGTGCAAAACAAAACGCACGAGCGCGACGTATGTTTAGCACGTTTTATTATTTTGCACGTTTACGGTAAGTTTTAGCTCGCTGCTCATTATTCACGCGTCTAGCGGCGGCAAGCGTGTTCTGAAAGGGGTCGAAACCATGGTAAATAGGCACTGGTGCAGTTGAACCGTGGTAAAACTCGTCTCCGTAGTTGAGCGGGAGCGGCCAAAGGAATGTGCAATCGTGTGTGTAGTGGAGCTGGGAGGGGCAAGCATAAGGGACGAAGACGGGGG
>NW_025280225.1:0-1221 GCF_018294505.1 Triticum aestivum
GACGTAAAGAGTTATGTCGATGCAAGCTTAACACCTATCCGGATAGCTCTGAGTAGAAATACCGGATACGTATAATGGAGCAACTTTTAGTATAGCTCCAAGTAGAACAGTTATTTGGAATAGCTCCAAATAGAGCGTGGTAGCTACATCTAGGAGATGACATAGAGATTTGTAAAGCACACACGGATCTAAAAGGTTCAGACCCGTTGACTATAACCTCTCTCACAAGCATAACATGATCAAACCCAGAACTCATCGAGTGTTAATCACATGGTAAATGTGAACTAGATTATTGACTCTAGTAAACTCTTTGGGTGTAAGTCACATGGGGATGTGACCTTGAGTGTTAATCACATATCGATGTGAACTAGATTATTGACTCTAGTGCAAGTGGGAGACTGTTGGAAATATGCCCTAGAGGCAATAATAAAAGTATTATTATATTTCCTTGTTCATGATAATTGTCTTTTATTCATGCTATAATTGTATTATCCGGAAATCGTAATACACGTGTGAATACATAGACCACAATATGTCCCTAGTGAGCCTCTAGTTGACTAGCTCGTTGTGATCAACAGATAGTCATGGTTTCCTGGCTATGGACATTGGATGTCGTTGATAACGGGATCACATCATTAGGAGAATGATGTGATGGACAAGACCCAATCCTAAGCCTAGCACAAAGATCGTGTAGTTCGTTTGCTAGAGCTTTGCCAATGTCAAGTATCTCTTCCTTTGACCATGAGAGCGTGTAACTCCTGGATACCGTCGGAGTGATTTGGGTGTATCAAATGTCACAACGTAACTGGGTGACTATAAAGGTGCACTACAGGTATCTCCGAAAGTATCTATTGTTTTATGCGGATCGAGACTGGGATTTGTCACTCCGTGTAAACGGAGAGGTATCTCTGGGCCCACTCGGTAGGACATCATCATATGCGCAATGTGACCAAGGAGTTGATCACGGGATGATGTGTTACGGAACGAGTAAAGTGACTTGCCGGTAACGAGATTGAACAAGGTATTGGATACCGACGATCGAATCTCGGGCAAGTAACATACCGCTAGACAAAGGGAATTGTATACGGGATCGACTGAGTCCTTGACATCGTGGTTCATCCGATGAGATCATCGTGGAACATGTGGGAGCCAACATGGGTATCCAGATCCCGCTGTTGGTTATTGACCGGAGAACGTCTCGGTCATGTCTACATGTCTCCC
>NW_025280226.1:0-1221 GCF_018294505.1 Triticum aestivum
TTAGGTATCTCGGGAACCCTGTTCACATCGTTCGGGGCCGTATGGGAAACCTCGGCCGGACTCCCTGCGGATGGAACCTGAATAGGCGATAAACCTGGACTAGAGGCTTAAGTGTTTAGGTAGGTCGTGGTCTACACCCACGTCGGCTTTCGCTTGAAGTCTGCCGAGCACATGTCGTGTGCAGACGCTAAGTGGTGGAAACATGTATGAGGAAGTACACCCCTGCAGGGTTAACATGATCTATTCGAATAGCCGCGTCCGCGGTAAAGGACTACTTGGTTGCCTATACAGTTCATAGACAAGTAAATGGAAACTGATAAAAGCCTCAAGATAAGTGTGAGTGCCGAGGATGGCTCTTCCGTAGGAAGACGGAGGTGGATCCTCGGTAGTGTATTGAAGTGGTGAATAGTGGACTCGTGTGCGCAAAACTGTTTCAAATGGAGTATCGTAGGATAGTCTAGCCAAGAGTCAAAGCTGGCTTGCTGCAATAACTCCACCAACCCTTCTTGATACTATGCATGTATGTAGGATCTGATGTAAGTCTTGCTGAGTACCTTTGTACTCATGTTGCTATAATCTACATCTTTACAGAAGACGCTGCAACCCCTTCTGATGGGTTCTATGTAGACGTTGACATCAACGAGTAGGCTAAAGACCCAGGTGGTGACCCTGAGCTTGTGATGGACCATGTAGTATAGTTAGGCTTCCAAGCCTCTTTTATTTTACTAGTTGTCTGTACCCAGACAATGTACTTCCGCTGTTGGCTTGTATGACTGTATGACTTGTATGTTGGGTCGTGAGACCCGTACCTTTGTGTGTATGTTATGTATGGCTCACTGAGCCTTAAATAAAGTACTTGTGTCGTAGAGTCATGTTGTGATGCTTCGTTGTATTTGCACATATCGAGCATATTGTGTGTATGATTGAAATGCTTGGTATGTGTGGGATCTGACTATCTAGTTGTTTATCTTTAGTAGCCTCTCTTACCGGGAAATGTCTCCTAGTGTTACCGCTGAGCCATGGTAGCTTGCTACTGCTCTGGAACACTTAGGCTGGCCGGCATGTGTCCTTCTTCGTTCCTGTGTCTGTCCCTTCGGGGAAATGTCACGCTTTGAGTACCGGAGTCCTGTTAGCCCGCTACAGCCCGGTTTACCGGAGTCCTGCTAGCCCAGTGCTACAGCCCGGACCCACTTGCTGATGACCGACACGTTCGAAGCTGGG
>NW_025280227.1:0-1221 GCF_018294505.1 Triticum aestivum
TCGGGCTCCGGAAACCCAAGGGAAAAGAGGCTAGGTGGCAAATGGTAAAACCAATGTTGGGCATTGCTGGAAAAGCTTTAATCAAGGCGAACTATCAAGGGGTTCCCATTATAACCCAACCGCGTAAGGGACGCAACAATCCGGGAACATAACACCGATATGACGGAAACTAGGGCGGCAAGAGTGGAACAAAACACTAGGCGAGAGGCCGAGCCTTCCACCCTTACCAAGTATATAGATGCATTAAGATAACATAGCAATATAATGATATCCCAACAAGAAAATAAATGTTCGAACAAGGAACGGCTCCAATCTTCACCTGCAGCTAACAACGCTATAAGAAGGGCTGAGCAAGCGGTAACATAGCCAATCAACGGTTTGCTAGGACAATGGTGGGTTAGAGGTTCAACATGGCAATTGGGAGGCTGACAAGCAAAAGGTAGGCATCGTAGCAGTGGCAAAGCAAAAGAGCGAGCAAACTAGCATAGCAAAGATAGTAGTGATTTCGAGGGTATGGTCATCTTGCCTGCACAGTTGTCAGAGTTGACTGGATCCTCACAAGCAAACTCAACGGGCTCCTCGGTAGCGAACTCGTCTCCCGGCTCTACCCAACAAGACAAACAAGCAACAAGGATACAATCAACCACGGGCAAGACCAAGCAATATGATGAAATGACGATATGCTATGCGGGATGCGATGCGGGATGCAAAATGCAAGATATGACAGGAAATGCATGGACCTGGCATCAACTTGGAAAACCAAGTGTGCCACTGGATAGAGGGGATGAAATCGCTTGAAAACGATATAAAGATCATTGGAATCGGAGCTACGGTTTAGAAATGGCAAGCGTTTTAAGATATGGCACCGGTATGCGATTTACAGCAAGTAGGCATCTAAATGCAACGAAATGAACATGCTACAACCACCAAACATGAAAACAAAATACATGGCAGAGAAGTACACAAGATGGTTGACAAAACACTAGCACTGAGCCATGGGCAAATTCATCCATTAAGAGGTTCAAACAAGCATGGCTAAAACGCAAATGCAAAACAGATTTCAGACTTAGTGAAATTAACACTAGTCTGAAATTTCAGGTCACGATGCTCTCTTCGGAGCAGCAAAACAACATGATAGAAAACCTGAACATGACAAGTAAGAACATGGCATGGAGCTACTCAACAAGCTTAAAAAAAACCCAAAGTGACCTGGGGCCAAAA
>NW_025280228.1:0-1221 GCF_018294505.1 Triticum aestivum
CAGAATGCCCCAGACATCGTGCTCGGTACGTTCCCTGTCAACACAGTACCTGCCACAGTTTTGTTTGATTCTGGAGCTTCCCATTCGTTCGTTTCGAAGAGTTTTGTTTCGCAACATGGTTTTCCGATACTCCCCTTGGAAAAATCTATGATCATCAAGTCCCCCGGAAATAAGCAAATTGCTCAGGGTTACTGCCAAGGAGTGGTCATTGAGTTCGAAGGACTACCATTCCACGCGAATCTCATCGTGTTGGAAAGTAAAGGACTGGATGTCATTTTAGGAATGGACTGGTTGACCACCAACAAAGGATTCATCGACTGTTTCAATCGGACAGTGATTCTCACTCACCATCACGGCAAGACAATAAGAGTTTCCGCTCAAGAAAGGCCACGATCACAGAAACCAAAACTGAACAAGATGGACATCGCAGAATTAAGAGAAGTGCCAGTGGTATGCGAGTTCCCTGATGTGTTCCCGGAAGAACTACCAGGTATGCCACCAGACCGAGAGATCGAATTCAGCATTGAATTAGCACCTGGCACCGCTCCCATTTATAAGAAGCCGTATAGAATGGCACCCTCAGAATTGGTGGAGTTGAAGAAGCAGATAAAGGAATTACTGGACAAGGGGTTTATACGAGCCAGCTCCTCACCATGGGGTTCGCCTGTGTTGTTCGCCAAAAAAAAGGATGGGACTTTAAGGCTGTGCATAGACTATCGAGCCCTCAATATGGTCACCATCAAAAACAAATATCCGATGCTACGAATAAATGATTTGTTTGACCAGCTCACACAGGCCAAGGTATTCTCGAAAATTGATTTGCGATCGGGATATCACCAATTGAAGGTACGGACGGAAGATATTCCCAAGACAGCTTTCACTTCCAGATATGGGTTATACGAGTTTACGGTGATGCCGTTTGGACTAACAAACGCCCCCGCATATTTCGTCCACCTCATGAACAAAGTATTCATGAAATTCATGGACAAATTTGTGGTGGTATTCATTGACGACATTCTGGTTTACTCAAGGACACCAGAAGAACATACTGAGCACCTCAGGATTGTTTTGGGAGAATTGAGGAAACATCAGTTGTACGCCAAATTTAGCAAATGCGAATTTTGGCTAAGACAAGTTGGTTTCTTGGGCCATATTTTGAACCAAGAAGGCGTGGCCGTAGACCCAGAAAAAGTCAAGGCCATACTAGACTGGAAGCCACCC
>NW_025280229.1:0-1221 GCF_018294505.1 Triticum aestivum
TTTGTTATTTTTCATGCATTTACTAATTATTTTGAGCTATAAGACCCTAAAATTGAAAAGCATTTCAAATGAACTCTCAAAAGGTTGAAAGTTGGCATGATATCATCATTTCATCCACATAGCATGTGCGAGAAAGTTGAGAGGGTTACGGCAAAAACTGGATGCACTTCGTGTACAAAACGGACAATCTCTTTCAAAGTATCAGGATTTCATCCGGAAACTCGTCTGTTACAAAGGGATTTCATTTTTTAAAACTTATTTGAACTCCTAACTTTTTGTGTGTTCAAAATGCACCATTCAAAGCCACATCATCATTTTTCAATCCTTTCTTACTTCATTTGTTATTTTTCATGCATTTACTAGTTATTTTGAGCTATAAGACCCTAAAATTGAAAGCATTTCAAACGAACTCTGAAAAGGTTAAAAGTTGGCATGATATCATCATTTCATCCACATAGCATGTGCAAGAAAGTTGAGAGGGTTACGGCAAAAACTGGATGCACTTCGTGTACAAAACGGACAATCTCTTTCAAAGTATCAGGATTTCATTCGGAAACTCGTCTGTTACAAAGGGATTTCATTTTTTAAAACTTATTTGAACTCCTGACTTTTTGTGTGTTCAAAATGCACCATTCAAAGCCACATCATC
This sequence comes from Triticum aestivum, assembly GCF_018294505.1. NCBI lineage: Eukaryota > Viridiplantae > Streptophyta > Magnoliopsida > Poales > Poaceae > Triticum > Triticum aestivum. Next base: position 650 of record NW_025280229.1, read on the forward strand.
ATTTTTCAATCCTTTCTTACTTCATTTGTTATTTTTCATGCATTTACTAATTATTTTGAGCTATAAGAACCTAAAATTGAAAAGCATTTCAAATGAACTCTCAAAAGGTTGAAAGTTGGCATGATATCATCATTTCATCCACATAGCATGTGCGAGAAAGTTGAGAGGGTTACGGCAAAAACTGGATGCACTTCGTGTACAAAACGGACAATCTCTTTCAAAGTATCAGGATTTCATCCGGAAACTCGTCTGTTACAAAGGGATTTCATTTTTTAAAACTTATTTGAACTCCTAACTTTTTGTGTGTTCAAAATGCACCATTCAAAGCCACATCATCATTTTTCAATCCTTTCTTACTTCATTTGTTATTTTTCATGCATTTACTAGTTATTTTGAGCTATAAGACCCTAAAATTGAAAAGCATTTCAAACGAACTCTCAAAAGGTTAAAAGTTGGCATGATATCATCATTTCATCCACATAGCATGTGCAAGAAAGTTGAGAGGGTTACGGCAAAAACTGGATGCACGTCGTGTACAAAACGGACAATCACTTTCAAAGTATCAGGATTTC
>NW_025280230.1:0-1221 GCF_018294505.1 Triticum aestivum
TTAAACCGTGATATTCAAGAGATACTAATTCATGAAGAGTGTTATCCTATGGACCATTTGTTTCATCTTGCTTGCAAAGCTAAACAGGAAATAAAACGACGTGTTGGCCACGAGGAGAACAAGCGCACGGTGCACATTCCAAGAGTTGATATGATTGTTCCTTCAACTACTAGGCATACTATGACAACCACATCCGTTGTTGTCAGGACTACATCACCTCCACCATGTGACACATCGCCCCCGAGAGTGGCTACATCATCTGAGTTGATCATAAGAGGTAATGACAAAAGTACTGATCTTCCATCTCTACATGAGAATGATGAATGCCTTGTCAATTTGAATGCACCATCTGATGAGCTACCCACTACTTTGATCACACCACCTATTTTAGAGGACTACGTTGATAATTTGACTTTGCCATGTGATCAATCAACTGAAATACCAACAATTTTGAGTGCACCCATTGAATTAACTATTAATGCAAAAGAACCAATGTTTAATCATTTTGATATGACCTCTAATCTTGGTGATGATTCTGTGTTGAATGACTTATTGCATGTTTGCTTATTTAAGCATGTTGTAGCATGTAAATTTGATGCAAGTAAGGTTTATTCACCAATGTTGGGATGGTTTAATGATGAACATTGTCAATCTTTTGAAATGAATAAGAGATTCACTTATATGTGCAAATTGAGTTGCAATATTTTCATGCCTTCTACTTCTTGTGCTAATTTTTTGGCTTTAGATTTTATGAACTATGCAAGTTACTCATCTATTCATGTGTCATATATGCAAAAATCAAGGGAAGTAAAAATGGATGACATATACATATACAACATGTACACCTTGTCTCTTTTGTTAGCCACATTTCAGATTAAGCAACGCCGAGGACGGCTTTATTTTCAAGAAGGGGAGGATGATGAGGACATGACTACCTTGGATATGACCAAAAATATTGCATATATGCATATTTGTCAGGTGATTTCTAGTGCAAACTATTCAATAATCTATTTATGTTATCCAGAACAAAAATACTTCACACACTTTTGTGTTTTGTCTAATTGCAGGTGTATGGGACATTTGTACAATCCACATATGAAGATAAGGAAGAAAGATATGTTTATTTGCTGTCTAAAAAGTTCTCTCACGTCACTTTTGGCCCAAGAGAAGATAGAGTCCAAGTCTCTCACGTTCTGGATTCAGATTCGGACTGCACAGACA
>NW_025280231.1:0-1221 GCF_018294505.1 Triticum aestivum
AAATACCTAAAGATTTTAATAAAAATATAAGCACCATAATGCTTTTACATATCCTCAAAATGTCTTCAAAATAATATTTCAAAATTGGAAAATGTTATTGTTTGTGGTTTTGTAACTAGGTTCAGGCTTTGGGTTCAGGTAATGTGTTGATGACAAAGAAGAGGTGATTGTGAACAAGGATATGGGTCCCTTGTGACAAACAATGGAAGAGGCAATGGTAGCGTCGACAACAAGAGAGATGAGGCGACGTGACAGCATGGTAGACGAGGCAATGTCGGCGATGGTTGAGGAGGAAGCGAGATGGTCGAGAAATGGAAGAGGGCATGGCTGGTTGAAGTAGTGTGGTCAGGGCCAAGTGAGGAAAACAGAATGGGAAGATTCCATGTGATTCAAGTGTGTGGATTTCCATATTGGGTTGGGGAGATCCTAGTTGTTCGCGGGATCCGACCTAAAACTGATTTTCCAATTCAGTTGTCCACCAAACTATTGGAATAAATACCACCATCCAATAATTATGTAATAAAAGAACAAACTAGAAATAACAGTGAATGCACATTATGAACCTCATTATATGGCAGGTATGTGTGATGCCATTGAGGACCAACTAGAACTAGAACTAGCTAGATCAAGTAGAGGAGGCTCCAAAACTTGTGTTGTCAAATGGTGGAAATCCTCTAGTATATATAGGTTGGGAGGAAAGGTGAGGGCAGCCACCAAGGGAGGAAAGTCCTCCCTTGAGGCATCAGCCATGGGGGGGGAGTCCCACTCCCTCTCCAAGTAGGATCCCCCCCCCCATAAGGAAAGGAGGGCGGCACCTCCACTTGGGCCTTTATGGCCCAAGTCTCTCTCCACCTGTTGGCCTTTTAAGGATTAGAATAGTTATTTGGATCACGGAGCGCCTATATATAGTGCCCGATGGGATCCTCCCGAACCGGTGCGGCCAGTGCCAGGCGATAAAACAAAAACAGAAAAAAGCAAAGAAAAAACCCGCACCTTCCGCCCACGTCTCCCCACTCCATCCTGCAACCTCCCGCACCCCCGGATCCCCGCCGTCGAGTTCCCTCCCTCGAACCCCGCCGCGGCGCGCCCTCCCCGGACCCCCACGCCGCCGCGCCGTCTCCCTGGAGGCCCCCGCCGCCGTACCCTCTCCCCCCCACCCGAAGGCCCCTACCGCCACGCCCCCTCCCGGAGGCCCCCGCCACCACGCCACCTGCCAGGATC
>NW_025280232.1:0-1221 GCF_018294505.1 Triticum aestivum
ACACGCGAAGAGCAATCCGCGTAGAGGGAATTGTTCAGATACTACTCCATCACGAACAATTATGAAAAATTACCATCAGTCCTACAGCACATGTGCCCACGTCGTGTAAAAAACTCATGATTTTATCGCGCTCTGAGTATTTAATAATATTTACGCCGCATCGTTACCGCAGAACGTCTACTACCGTGTCATCGCCGTTCGTGAGGGGGGGGCACACCCCGGAGACGCGCGCTCGGGCATGCCACCACACCACCCCGCATGTATGAGGGCCCGATGTGATGCTCGGGTGGCATTGCTACCCCCCCAGGGCCCCCGTCCCGCCTAACCCTATGACATTTGACCACGGGATCTAGCCCGTTGACTTTGCACGGACGGGCTTTGAGCAGTGGACCTATCCACCCGAATGTGTTAGGTCAAGCCATAGGAACACTTTGGAGCAACATCCGGGCGAGACCCACAGCAAGATCCCCTCCGTATAGACTCGACGCGTCTGTTTCCCCCCTCCACGTGTCGGCGGCGGCGCCGTCCGTGAGGGGGGGGGGCACACCCCAGAGATGCGTGCCGGGCGTTTGCACCCGCGACAACACTTCCAGACTTGTGAGAGGCCGCCTACGCAAGATTTGGCGGCATGCTAGCCCCCGGAGGCCGGCGGCCACAATCGTAGACACGCGAAGACCAATCCGTGTAGAGGGAATTGTTCAGATACTACTCCATCACTAACAATTATGAAAAATTACCATCAGTCCTAGAGCACATGTGCCCACGTCGTGTAAAAAACTCATGATTTGATCACACTCCGAGTATTTAATAACATTCACGCCGCATCGTTACCGCATAACGTCTACTACCGTGTCATCGCCGTTCGTGAGGGGGGGGGCACACCCCGGAGACGTGTGCCGCCTCTTCGGACATGCCACCACACCATCCCGCATGTATGAGGTCCCGGTGCGACGCACCGGTGGCATTGCTACCCCCAGGGCCCCCGTCCCGCCTAACCCTGTAGCGTTTCACCACGGGATCTAACCCTTTGACTTTGCACGGACAGGCTTTGACCAGTGGACCTCTCCACCTGGTTGTGGTAGGTCAGCCCATAGGAACACTTTGGAGCAACATCCGGGCCAGACCCATAGAAAGATCCCCTCCCTGTAGACCCGACACGTCCGTTTGCCCCTCTAGGTGCCGGCGGCGGCGCCGTCCGTGAGGGGGGGCACACCCCGGAGA
>NW_025280233.1:0-1221 GCF_018294505.1 Triticum aestivum
TGAATTGCTTCAAAAATTGCAGTGTTTAAGACAAGGGAAAAATTCTGTAGAAGAATATTATCAGGAATTACAAACTGGCATGATTAGATGTGGTATTGTTGAGGAGAATGAAGCTATGCTTGCACGTTTTCTGGGTGGATTAAATAGAGAGATTCAGACCATTCTAGACTATAAGGAGTATACTAATATCACTCGTTTATTCCATCTTGCTTGTAAAGCTGAACGTGAAGTGCAGGATCGACAAGCATTGGGGCGAACTAACTTTTCTGCAGGCCGACCTTCATCATGGACACCACGTGCATCTTCTACTTCAACTGCACCAGCACCTCCATCCGGTGCCACCTCCAGCCGTGATACAAGAAAACAGGCACAACCGCCATTATCTGCCAAGAGCGCACCTGCGGGGCCTGCACAGCGTTCTTCTTCTTCCATGGCATCAACAGGGCACACAAGTGATATTATTTGTCGTTGTTGTAAGGGAGGAGGTCATTATGCGAGAGAATGCAAATCTCCGCGTGTGATGATTGCTACCGCGGATGGTGGATATGAGTCTGCTAGTGACTATGATGAGGAGACTTTGGCTCTTATTACACGTGAAGAACATGGTGGAGATGATTCTGATCATGAGACGCAATACATGGCTCCCGAAGACGCTGACAGGTATGAATGTTTAGTTGCTCAACGTGTTTTGAGTGTGCAGGTCACACAAGCTGAGCAAAATCAGAGGCACAATTTGTTCCATACCAAGGGAGTTGTGAAGGAACGTTCTGTGCGCGTTATCATAGACGGAGGGAGCTGCAACAACTTGGCTAGCATGAAGATGGTGGAGAAGCTTTCTCTCACCACAAGACCACATCCACATCCTTACTACATCCAATGGTTCAACAACAGCGGCAAGGTTAAGGTAACACGTACTGTTCGTGTGCATTTTAGTATCTCTACATATGCTGATTATGTTGATTGTGATGTGGTACCTATGCAAGCATGTTCCTTATTACTTGGTAGACCATGGCAATTTGATAAAAATTCTGTACACCATGGTAGAAACAATCACTATACTCTTATTCATAAGGATAAAAATATTACTTTGCTTCCTATGACTCCTGATTCCATTTTGAAAGATGATATTAATAGAGCTAATAAAGCACAACAGGAGAAGAATAAGAGTGAAAATCAGATTGTGGCAAAAGAATTTGAGCAACAAATGAAGCCTAATAATAA
>NW_025280234.1:0-1221 GCF_018294505.1 Triticum aestivum
AAAGTCCCTGAAACGGTCTAGAATCGGCCAAAACTGCGAGTGTTCATGACCGACACGTAAGTGCACCTTGGGGTTCATCAACTATGCATATCGCTTTGGGCCCCCAAAACGGTAAGTAATAGTCCACAAAACGTGTCAGAATTGGCAAAACTGTGAGTGTTGACGACAGACGCGTAAACGCACCCCGGGGATTGACACTCATGGAAATCGCTCTAGGACCCCAAAACGGCGAGTAATAGTCCACGAAATGGACCAGAATTGGCAAAAATTGTGAGTGTTGATGACCGACACGTAAAGGCACCTCGGAGTTCACAAATCATGGAAATCACTCCGAGACCCCAAAACAGTGAGTAATAGTCCACGAAACGGTCAGAATTCACCAAAACTATGAGTATTGACGCCGGACATGCAAACACACCATGGGATCGTCAATCGTGAAAATCGCTCCGGGACCCCAAAACGGGCCAGAATCGTGAGTGTTGATGACCGACACATAAGCACACCTTGGGGTTCGACATCCATGGAAATCGCTTTGGGACCCCAAAATGGTGAGTAATAGTCCACGAAACGGGTCAGACTCGACAAAAACCGTGAGTATTGATGACCGACACGTAAACGCACCCCGGGGTTCAACAATAGTCCATGAAACGGGCCAGAATCAACAAAAACTGTGATTGTTGATGACCGACATGTAAGCACACCTTAGGGTTCAACAACCATGGAATTCGCTTTGGGACCCCAAAACCGTGAGTAGTAGAGCACGAAACAGGTGAGAATCGACAAAAACAGCGAGTGTTGATAACCGACACGTAAGCGCACCTTGGGGTTCAACAACTATGCAAATCACTTCGGTACCCCAAAACGGTTAGTAATAGTACACGAAACGGGTTAGGATTGGCCGAAACTATGAGTGTTGACGACGGACATGCAAACGCACCCTGGGATTGTCAATTGTGAAAATCGGTCCGGGACCCTAAAACGGTGAGTAATAGTCCACAGAACAGACAAGAATTGGCCAAAATTGTGAGTGGTTATGAGCGACACATAAACGCCACCCGTGGTTCGTCAATCGTCGAAATCACTTCGGGACCCCAAAACTGAGTAATAGTCCAAGAAACGGGCCTAAATCAGCCCAAACTGCGAGTTTCGACGACCAACACGTAAGCACACATTGAGGTTCAACAACCATGGAAATCGCTTTGGGACCCCAAAACGGTGAGT
>NW_025280235.1:0-1221 GCF_018294505.1 Triticum aestivum
CCTATACTACTTACTCTCCCGCTCAATCACGGAGACGAGTTTTCCACGGTTTCCACCCCTCCCTCCATACCGCAGCAACACGAGTTTTTTTCACCCCTTTCAGAACGCGCTCTTCGCGCCACAAAGCCGCCCCAAGACGCGCGAGCAATGAGCATCGAGCTTAAACATATCGCAAACGTCAAACATAATATAACGGGATTAATATATATCGCGCACGTGCGACATGTTTGTCACAAGGCGCAAAAAATAATTATAAAAGGAATGCAACACGAGGACTTCCCAGGAGGTCACCCATCCTAGTACTACTCTCGCCCAAGCACGCTTAACTTCGGAGTTCTGATGGGATCCGGTGATTTAGTGCTGGTATGATCGCATCCGACATGTTTCCCCGTCTTCGTCCCTTATGCTTGCCACTCCCAGGTCCGCTCCAAAGACGATTCTACATTCTCACTACCATTACAACCGTTCCCTAACAATGGATAATGTCCTATACTACTTACTCTCCCGCTCAATCACGGAGACGAGTTTTCCACGGTTTCCACCCCTCCCTCCATACCGCAGCAACACGAGTTTTTTCCACCCCTTTCAGAACGCGCTCTTCGCGCCACAAAGCCGCCCCAAGACGCGCGAGCAATGAGCATCGAGCTTAAACATATCGCAAACGTCAAACATAATATAACGGGATTAATATATATCGCGCACGTGCGACATGTTTATCACAAGGCGCAAAAAATAATTATAAAAGGAATGCAACACAAGGACTTCCCAGGAGGTCACCCATCCTAGTACTACTCTCGCCCAAGCACGCTTAACTTCGGAGTTCTGATGGGATCCGGTGCTTTAGTGCTGGTATGATCGCATCCAACATGTTTCCCCGTCTTCGTCCCTTATGCTTGCCACTCTCAGGTCCGCTCCAAAGACGATTCTACATTCTCACTACCATTACAACCGTTCCCTAACAATGGATAATGTCCTATACTACTTACTCTCCCGCTCAATCACGGAGACGAGTTTTCCACGGTTTCCACCCCTCCCTCCATACCGCAGCAACACGAGTTTTTTCCACCCCTTTCAGAACGCGCTCTTCGCGCCACAAAGCCGCCCCAAGACGCGCGAGCAATGAGCATCGAGCTTAAACATATCGCAAACGTCAAACATAATATAACGGGATTAATATATATCGCGCACGTGCGACATGTTTGTCACAAGGCGCAAAAAATA
>NW_025280236.1:0-1221 GCF_018294505.1 Triticum aestivum
CGCTGACCGTAGGGGTGGGCTGTGATGCGGTAGGCACGTGGCCGGGTAAACCGGGCGCCTGTTTGGTGTCACGGAACCCTGTTCACATCGTTTGGGGCTGTGAGCGAAACTCCGGCCGGATCTCCTCATGGATGGAACCCGAATAGGCGATAAACCTGGACTAGAGACTTGAGTGTTTAGGTAGGTCGTGGTCTACACCCACGTCGGCTTTCGCTTGAAGTCTGCCGAGCACATGTCGTGTGCAGACGCTAAGTGGTGGAAACATGTATGAAGAAGTACACCCCTGCAGGGTTAACATCATCTATTCGAATAGCTGTGTCCGCGGAAAAGGACTTCTGGGTTGCTTATATCAGTTCATAGACAAGTGAAAGTGGATACTCTAAAATACGCAAGATAAGCGTGAGTGCTATGGATGGCGTTCTCGTAGGGAGACGGAAGCGAATCCATAGTGGTGTATTGATATGGTGAATATGTGGACTCGTGTGCGCCACCTCAAAGAGTCGCTTGCAGTCGTAGTTCAGGATAGCCACCGAGTCAAAGCTGGCTTGCTACAGTTAAACCCCACCATCCCCTTTGTTGATAATGATGCATATGTAGTTAGTTCTGATGTAAGTCTTGCTGGGTACATTTGTACTCACGTTTGCCTATTTTATGTTTTTGCAGAGAGACTTCGATCTCACTAGTAGTTTCGCATGGACTTCGACGTTTAGCTTGTTACCTCAGCTACGATCTTGTGCCTCGGCAGTATCTGGTAGATAGTCAGGCTTCTCAGCCTTTTTCATTTATAGTTGTCTGTACTCAGCCATGATAGCTTCCGCTTGTGCTTTGACTTGTATGCTCTGATTGTTGGGTCATGAGACCCATGTTTGTAATATCTCGCTCCCCGGAGCCTATTGATTAAAATACTTGAGTTGTAGAGTCATGTTGTGATGCCATGTTGTATTTGCACATATCGAGCATATTGTGTGTATGTTATTGAGATGCTTGGTATGTGTGGGATCTGACCATCTAGTTGTTTATCTTTAGTAGCCTCTCTTACGGGGAAATGTCTCCTAGTGTTTCCACCGAGCCATGGTAGCTTGCTACTGCTCCGGAACACTTAGGCTGGCCGGCATGTGTCCTTCTTCGTTCCTGTGTCTGTCCCTTCGGGGAAATGTCACGCGATGAATACCGGAGTCCTGTTAGCCCGCTACAGCCCGGTTCACCGGAGTCCTGCTAGCC
>NW_025280237.1:0-1221 GCF_018294505.1 Triticum aestivum
CGGGCATGAGCTTGGAAAACCATTTTCAGCTCTTCGAACATCTCATATGCTCCATGTCTCTCAAAACGCTTTTGGAGCCCCGGCTCTAGGCTGTAAAGCATGCCGCACTGAACGAGGGAGTAGTCATCGAAACGTGCCTGCCAAGTGTTCATAACATCTTGTTCTGCAGGGAGAACGGGTGCGTCACCAAGCGGTGCTTGTAGGACATAATCTTTCTTGGCAGCTATGAGGATGATCCTCAGGTTCCGGACCCAGTCCGTATAGTTGCTGCCATCGTCTTTCAGCTTGGTTTTCTCTAGGAACGCGTTGAAGTTGAGGACTACGTTGGCCATTTAATCTACAAGACATATTGTAAAATATTTAGACTAAGTTCATGATAATTAAGTTCAACTAATCAAATTATTAATGAACTCCCACTTAGATTAGACATCCCTCTAGTCATCTAAGTATTACATGATCCGAGTTAAACTAGACCGTGTCCGATCATCACGTGAGACGGACTAGTCAACATCGGTGAACATCTTGATGTTGATCGTATCTTCTATACGATTCATGCTCGACCTTTCGGTCTTCCGTGTTCCGAGGCCATGTCTGTACATGCTAGGCTCGTCAAGTCAACCTAAGTGTTTGCATGTGTAAATCTGTCTTACACCCGTTGTATGTGAACGTCTGAATAAAACACCCGATCATCACGTGGTGTTTTGAAACAGCGAACTGTCGCAACGGTGCACAATTAGGGGGAACACTTCTTGAAATTAGTATGAGGGATCACCTTATTTACTACCGTCGTTCTAAGTAAACAAGATGCAAAACATGATAAACATCACATGCAATCAAATAATAAACGTGACATGATATGGCCAATATCACATAGCTCCTTTGATCTCCATCTTGGGGCTCCATGATCATCTTGTCACCGGCTTGACACCATGATCTCCATCATCATGATCTCCATCATCGTGTCTCCATGAAGTTGCTCGCCAACTATTACTTCTACTACTATGGCTAACGCGTTTAGCAATAAAGTAAAGTAATTTACATGGCGTTTCTCGATGACACGCAGGTCATATAAAAGAATAAAGACAACTCCTATGGCTCCTGCCGGTTGTCATACTCATCGACATGCAAGTCGTGAATCCTATTACAATAGCATGAACATCTCATACATCACATATAGATCATTCATCATTCATCACAACTTTGGCCATATCATATCACAAA
>NW_025280238.1:0-1221 GCF_018294505.1 Triticum aestivum
AGGATCCAGAGTCAATTCATGGGCTTTGTCGATCGCGGGAGACGTGCCACCACCTTTGCAAATACCACAACCGTCACGAGAGGTGCACAAACATCCAAATGCACATGATCAGGTTAATGTATCTATACCACCATTTAATGGCCGTTTTAAACCTGCTTTATATATTGAATGGGAGTTCGACATAAAAAATATATTTGCTTCCCATAATTTCGATGAACATAAAAAGGTTAAGGTTGCGGTTGGTTCTTTCACTGGTTATGCTTTGGTTTGGTGGAGTGAGTATTGTCGGTTACACCCTGATTATATACCTACTACTTGGGATGATTTGAAACTTGCCATGCGACATACTTTCGTCCCTGCTTATTATACTCGTGACATGATTAAGAAGTTGCAACACTTAAAACAAGGTAGTGAAACTGTAACAAAATATTATGATGATTTACAAACTACATTGTTGCATTCCTCTTTAGAAGAAAGTGAAGATGATTTTATGGATAGATTTTGGGGAGGATTAAACCGTGATATTCAAGAGATACTAATTCATGAAGAGTGTTATCCTATGGACCATTTGTTTCATCTTCCTTGCAAAGCTGAACAGGAAATAAAACGACGTGTTGGCCACGAGGAGAACAAGCGCACGGTGCACATTCCAAGAGTTGATATGATTGTTCCTTCAACTACTAGGCATACTATGACAACCACATCCGTTGTTGTCAGGACAACATCACCTCCACAATGTGACACATCGCCCCCGAGAGTGGCTACATCATCTGAGTTGATCATAAGAGGTAATGACAAAGGTACTGATCTTCCATCTCTACATGAGAATGATGAATGCCTTGTCAATTTGAATGCACCATCTGATGAGCTACCCACTACTTTGATCACACCACCTATTTTAGAGGACTACGTTGATAATTTGACTTTGCCATGTGATCAAACAACTGAAATACCAACAATTTTGAGTGCACCCATTGAATTAACTATTGATGCAAAAGAACCAATGATTAATCATTTTGATATGACCTGTAATCTTGGTGATGATTCTGTGTTGAATGACTTATTGCATGTTTGCTTATTTAAGCATGTTGTAGCATGTAAATTTGATGCAAGTAAGGTTTATTCACCAATGTTGGGATGGTTTAATGATGAACATTGTCAATCTTTTGAAATGAATAAGAGCTTCACTTATATGTGCAAACTGAGTTGCAATATTTTCAT
>NW_025280239.1:0-1221 GCF_018294505.1 Triticum aestivum
TCCACTATATATAGGGGCAGGGGAGAGGGGGGAGGCGCAGCCTTGCCCCTTCCTCCAAGGAAAGGGTGCGGCTAAGAGGGGGGGAGGAGTCCATCCTCCCCAAGGCACCTCGGAGGTGCCTTCCCCCTTTAGGACTCTCCCCTTTTTCCTATATCTTGGCGCATGGGCCTCTAGGGGCTGGTGCCCTTGGCCCATGTAGGCCAAGGCGCACCCCCTACAGCCCATGTGGCCCCCCGGGGCAGGTGGCCCCACCCGGTGGGCCCCCGGGACCCTTCCGGTGGTCCCGGTACAATACCGATGACCCCGAAACTTGTCCCGATGGCCGAAACAGGACTTCCTATATATAAATCTTTACCTCCGGACCATTCCGGAACTCCTCGTGACGTCCGGGATCTCATCCGGGACTCTGAACAACATTCGGTAACCACATACAAGCTTCCTTTATAACCCTAGCGTCATCAAACCTTAAGTGTGTAGACCCTACGGGTTCGGGAGACATGTAGTCATGACCGAGATGTTCTCCGGTCAATAACCAACAGCGGGATCTGGATACCCATGTTGGCTCCCACATGTTCCACGATGATCTCATCGGATGAACCACGATGTCAAGGACTCAATCAATCCCGTATACAATTCCCTTTGTCTAGCGGTATGGTACTTGCCCGAGATTCGATCGTCGGTATACCGATACCTTGTTCAATCTCGTTACCGGCAAGTCTCTTTACTCGTTCCGTAACACATCATCCCGTGATCAACCCCTTGGTCAGATTGTGCACATTATGATGATGTCCTACCGAGTGGGCCCAGAGATACCTCTCCGTTTACACGGAGTGACAAAATCCCAATCTCGATTCGTGCCAACCCAACAGACACTTTCAGAGATACCCGTAGTGTACCTTTATATCCACCCAGTTACGTTGTGACGTTTGGCACACCCAAAGCACTCCTACGGTATCCGGGAGTTGCACAATCTCATGGTCTAAGGAAATGATACTTGACATTAGAAAAGCTTTAGCATACGAACTACATGATCTTGTGCTAGGCTTAGGATTGGGTCTTGTCCATCACATCATTCTCCTAATGATGTGATCCCGTTATCAACGACATCCAATGTCCATGGTCAGGAAACCGTAACCATCTATTGATTAACGAGCTAGTCAACTAGAGGCTTACTAGGGACATGGTGTTGTCTATGTATCCACACATGTATCTGAGTTTCCT
>NW_025280240.1:0-1221 GCF_018294505.1 Triticum aestivum
CAAAAACAATGTCCACTTGTTTAAGTCTGGAGAAAAATTAACACCTGGATCTGGCATAGAATGTTCATTCCTTCCAACTATTAGTGTGCCAATCCTTACACAAGAGTGATCACCTGAACATATATTTGTTCATGTTAAAGGCATCAACGCAGAACATGATTTTCAAAGATTAGAGAGCTATTTCATTGGTGATTTAATCATCAGAGATAGATGGACACATACACACGGGTGATAATAGGTTGTTCCATAAATAAAAAAGGGAGGATGTCCTCTGCTCGTCTGCACAGAAATCGTCTCTCCTTTTCTGATTGCCCCGTCCATGCCTGCAACACAAATGTCAACCTCCGCTGTCATAGGCAGGTTTAACACAATAACAATGAAGGGCTCGAGCGTAGGTGTTCAACACAAACAATATTTTGAAAGAAATGTCAACCTCGTTGAACACTTACATGGCTTTGAGACATAGGATACCACTTTCAAATTGATGGAGGAAATGAGCCCAGCAAACACGGCGTCAATGCCTTTCGCATCATCACCGTGGAGGAACACTTCATCAGTTCTCGTTGAACGACTGAAGGGCTCGAGCGGCAAGCCAGCAACGTCTACTGCATGGGGAGGCAGATGGCGAGCGCCTAGCCCCTCGCCTTGGCCTTACGGCTGCCTGCACTTAAGGAAGGTCGCATCCCATACCATCGCTCGAATCCTTGCCGCCTGCATCACGCCGCCACGGGGCGACGACCTCCGGCCACCTGCCCGCGTCATCGCTAGATTGATTTTTCCTTAGCCACAAATAAATTCCTAGATCTCCACAATCCTCTGTCCGGTGTATGTGCTTGTTAACGTGTGTTAACGTGTGCAACTACGGCGACACAAGCAGCTGCTTCTCCATCACATGCGCCGGCCGGGTCATCCGATGCAAGCAACAACGTCAAGCACCACCAAACACCAGTCGGCTTCCATCCAGTCTCCTTTGTCGCCCGCTTCGATCCGATCTCCATCGACGGCATGCCTTGTCTGCCTCTGCACCGAGCACCGTACCGCCCGCCAGAGAAGTCTGGGATTGCGGGATGGCGTCTCCCGCACAGATTTTCATCATGAACGGGTACACGCATTTCCCGGCGACGTTCGCGAGCGACTTCAGTCGGCTTCCTCAAGTACGTGTATGTATAAGTCGTACAAGAGACACATCTTTGCATGTGCATGCGCGCTACACCCGTGACT
>NW_025280241.1:0-1221 GCF_018294505.1 Triticum aestivum
TCGTCGTCGAGTTCTACGTAGAACCCGTCAGAAGGGGCGGTGTTGTCGTCTGAAAACAGTAATTAAAACAACATGAGTACAAAGGTACTCAGCAAGTCTTACAACAGATCCTACTATACATGTTCATTCTCAAGAAGGTAGTGGGGTTATTGCGGCAAGCCAGCTTTGACTCTTGGCTAAGCTATCCTACGATACACCACTTGTGAAATAGTTTTCGCACACGAGTCCACTAATCACCAACTCAATACTCCACCGTGGATCCTCCCTCGTCATCCAACGAGAGGGCCATCCGCGGTACTCACACTTATCTTGAGGCTTTTAGTAGTATCCATTTACTTGTCTATGAACTGCATAAGCGACCAAGTAGTCCTTTACCGCGGACGCGGCTATTCGAATAGTTTCATACCCTGCAGGGGTGTACTTCGTCACACACGCTCTCACCACTTATCTTCGCTACACGACGTGTACTCGGCAACCTTCAAGCGGAAGCCCAACGTGGGTGTCGGCCACAGCCTACCTAAACACTCGAGTCTCTAGTCCAGGTTTATCGCCTATTCAGGTTCCATCCGCAGGGAGTCCGGCCGAGGTTTCCACATACGGCCCCGAACGATGTGTGCAGGGTTCCCGGACACCAAACGGGCGACTCGGTACACCGTGCCACGAGCCTACCGCATCACAGCCCACCCCTTGGTCAGCGCTGTCCACGGCCTCCAGCTTACTACAAACACCAGAAACTACATGCAACTCCTGGACAGAGGACAAGGGTGAATAAGAAGCCGAGGGGGTCCATTGGTTTCGGGCCCAATGTGTGGTAGTAGCTGAATCTTAAATCACGCATACAGATCTCAGTTCTTAGGGACGGTCTCAATGAAACAACCCACCATGTACTCCTACATGGCCTCCCATCGATACCTTTACCAAATCGTATTCAACACTTTACTCTCCTTACCGACACACACACTTTCACTCCAGTTCATCACCCTGATGAGCCAGACCTGACACAACTCTAAGCATAGCAAGCATAGCATTGTAGGAACACAACATGGCTCAATCAACTCCTACACATGCTAGTGGGTTTCATCTAGTTACTGTGGCAATGACAGGTCATGCAGAGGAAAATGGGTTCAACTACCGCAACACACACAGCAGTTTGAATCGCGTTGTCTTAATGCAGTAAACGAGAGCAGAAGCGAGAAGATGGGTTTGTATCGAAATGATCAA
>NW_025280243.1:0-1221 GCF_018294505.1 Triticum aestivum
ATCTCATTATGAGTGAAATGAGAGATAGTTTTGGTTGCAAACTGGGAACAGAACTGTACTACTTCTTACCCGGGTCTGCATGCGAGGTGCCAGAAGGAATGTTCTTGATTGCAGGACCAGATGATGTACAAAAAATGCTTTCTGATCTGAATGACAGCAAGACATGTCACCTGTACATTGTGCACAATAGAACTATGGGTTGTTTTCCCGAGGATGACATTGATTCCGAGGTTCAAATTTTACATGTTGCATGCATCTAGTTTATGGCTACGTCTTTTTTGAGTTCTTCCTAATACAATTCCTATGGTTTTCTACAGGAAGTGAGAATCCAAGAAATGGAGGGTCTTGCTAGAGAGTTGGCAGAGAAAGACCAAGAACAACTTAAGTTGTATGTTTACATTGATGTTAAAGAGAAAAAGATTGAAGCACATGGGTCGTCGCCAAGCCCGACGCAATCTCCAACGACGCAACGCAAGAGGTCACTGGATTTTGGCAGTGCAGAAGACAATATGGAGTAGGCTCAATTGTTTTTCAACCAGTTTAAGCTTCAAACCAGGATTATTTAGTTGCAAACAAACCTTTTGTTTTCTGTTTCACACTATGTTCGCAATTATGGTACAATTTATTCATGATACAGTTCTTTGAACAACAATGCATGTGTTTTATGATCAATCATACAATTGTTTCTGAGTTGTTTTTGAGATGGCATTGTGTCTAAAGAAGTTTCCATCTATAAAACTTGGCACGCAGTCGCATCGGAATCGCGTATCATGCGAGAGGCGTGCGTCGCACGGGAGAGCGTCGCACGCGAGCTTGTTTTCGGGTAGAAATCATAACATATTTCGGATAGATAAAGTTCACGTCCGCCACCCGCGCATGCAAACCCACGTCGTCGCCATTCCCATGCATGCATGCCTCAGGCGCAGACAACGAGACGGCCCATCCAAATTAGGTCCATCCGAATTAGGCCCATTCGAAGTAGGCCATTAGAACCCTCCCCCCACTCCACCTATTCCCCTCGCGCTGTGGCCTTCCTCCCTCCATCGCCAGATCCCCACTCGCCCCCCTCTGTCCGCCGCCCCTGCACGCCGTCGGCGACTCCACCCCCGCCGCCCCCACGCCCCCAACGGGATTGGCCGGATCCATCTCCTCAACCACCGCAGGACAATGCAGGTACCCCAGTTTCTGTTGACGTCTCAATGGTATCCATGCTGATAATGC
>NW_025280244.1:0-1221 GCF_018294505.1 Triticum aestivum
ATGAAAGCTATCTTGCTCATTTCGGTGATACTTTCATGGAGGATGCTGAAGGTGAAGGGGAAGGTGAAGGGGCAGGTGAAGGGGAAGGTGAAGGGGAAGGTGAAGGTGAAGGTGAAGAAGAGGCACGTGATGAGACCGTTGATGATCTTGGTCGGACCATTGCTGATGCACGGAGACGCTGCGAAACTGAAAAGGAGAGGGAGAATTTGGATCGCATGTTAGAGGATCACAGAAAGTCGTTGTACCCTGGATGCGATGATGGTCTGAAAAAGCTGGGCTGCACACTGGATTTGCTGAAATGGAAGGCACAGGCAGGTGTAGCTGACTCGGCATTTGAAAACTTACTGAAAATGTTGAAGAATATGTTTCCAAAGAATAACGAGTTGCCCGCCAGTACGTACGAAGCAAAGAAGGTTGTCTGCCCTCTAGGTTTAGAGGTTCTGAAGATACATGCATGCATCAACGACTGCATCCTCTACCGCTGTGAATACGAGAATTTGAATGAATGCCCGGTATGCACTGCATTGCGTTATAAGATCAGAGGCGATGACCCTGGTGACGATGTTGAGGGCGGGAAACCCAGGAAGAGGGTTCCCGCCAAGGTGATGTGGTATGCTCCTATAATACCACGGTTGAAACGTCTGTTCAGGAACAAAGAGCATGCCAAGTTGTTGTGATGGCACAAAGAGGACCGTAAGTCGGACGGGGAGTTGAGACACACCACAGATGGAATGCAATGGAGAAAGATCGACAGAGAGTTCAAAGATTTTGCAGCTGACGCAAGGAACATAAGATTTGGTCTAAGTACAGATGGCATGAATCCTTTTGGCGAGCAGAGCTCCAGCCATAGCACCTGGCCCGTGACTCTATGCATCTACAACCTTCCTCCTTGGTTGTGCATGAAGCGGAAGTTCATTATGATGCCAGTGCTCATCCAAGGTCCGAAGCAACCCGGCAACGACATCGATGTGTACCTAAGGCCATTAGTTGATGAACTTTTACAGCTGTGGGGCAGACCTGGTGTCCGTGTGTGGGATGAGCACAAAAAAGAGGAATTTAACCTACGAGCGTTGCTTTTCGTAACCATCAACGATTGGCCTGCTCTTAGTAACCTTTCGGGACTGTCAAATAAGGGATACAATGCATGCACGCACTGCTTACATGAGACTGAAAGTGTACATTTGCCAAATTGTAAGAAGAACGTGTACCTTGGGCATCGTC
>NW_025280245.1:0-1220 GCF_018294505.1 Triticum aestivum
CCGGACTACCTTCCTCGCCGGACCGCGCCTCCCCGCATCCTCGACGCTGCGTCGCCGGACCGCCCGCCTTCATCCTCCTCCACAACCGGCCTCCTCACGCCTCACCGCCCCTCTTCTCTTCAACGCTGGTGAGGCCACCGGCCGCCTGCTCCCCCTGCACTCTGTCGTCGATTCGACTGCCATGTCGACCGCATTCGCCCCCTGGCCACTCGCCGCCGCTGTGCGTGCGCACATCCGCGCTCGGCTGCGCCCTGGCTCGCCGGTGCGTGCCCACGCCCCACCGCACGCCCCGGCTCTCCTCCACCCCGCCCCAGGTGCCGCTCGCCGGCCCTGGCCGAGGCCCCCCTGCTCACGGGTGTGCCCAGCCGAGGCCACGGCCTCGCCCTCGATGGGCGCCCGCACCCAGTGCCCAGCGGCCGCTTACCCGTGCGCCCGTTAGGCCCCTGGGGCCTATGACAGATGGGCCCCATGCCCATAACGTTTATAAAAAAAAGGGAATTAAATAAAAAATGATTTAATAAAATTAATAATTAATTAATTAATTATCTAATGAATTAGTTAAGTTAATTAATCCGGTTTAATTGATTTAATTAACTAGTTAGGTTAATTAGATAGTAATTAAATTAACTAATCTATAATTAACCTAAACAGCGAATGACATGTGGGTCCCACTGGACCCACATGTCAGGTTGACTCAGTCAACCCTGTTGACTGCTGACGTCAGCATGACATCATGCTGACGTCATAAATACATTTTTTTCGAATTAATTAAATAAATAATTAAATTCCAAAATTATTAAAATCTTTTAAAATTCATATCTTTTAATCCGTAACTCGGATTAAAATATTTTCAACATGAAAGTTGCTCAGAACGACGTGACGAATCCGGATACGCAGTCCGTTCGTCCGCCGCACACCCCTAACCTATCGAACCCGCAACTTTCCCCCTCCGGCTCCTCTGCCCGAAAACACGGAACACCGGGAATACTTTCCCGGATGTCTTCCCCCTTCGTCGGTATCACCTACTACCGCGTTAGGGCACACCGAACACCGCGTATTGCCTTGTTATATTTTGTGATGCTTTGTTTGCTCTGTATTCATTATTTCTTCCCCCCTCTTCTCTCCGGTAGACTACGAGACCGACGCTGCTGCTGCCCAGTTCGACTACGGAGTTGACGACCCCTCTCTCTTGCCAGAGCAACCAGGCAAGCCCCCCCCCC
>NW_025280246.1:0-1220 GCF_018294505.1 Triticum aestivum
TTGCAAAAGGGTTTCATCCGTCCTAGTTCTTCTCCTTGGGCTTGCCCCGTCCTTTTCGTCAAGAAGAAAGACGGTACGGACCGGATGGTTGTAGATTATCGTCCCGTTAATTTGGTCACGATAAAGAACAAGTATCCGCTTCCCAGGATCAACGACCTGTATGATCAGCTCGCTGGATCCTCAGTCTTTTCCAAGATGGATTTAAGGTTAGGCTACCATCAAATCAAGATCAGGAATGGGGACATTCCCAAGACAGCTTTTGTCACTCGTTATGGGCAGTACGAGTACACCGTCATGTCCTTTGGCCTAACCAACGCCCCAGCCACATTCTCCCGTTTGATGAACTCGATCTTCATGGAGTATTTAGATAAGTTCGTCGTGGTTTACCTCGATGATATTCTTATCTACTCGAAGAACGAGGAAGAGCATGCCGAACATCTTAGACTTGTTTTAGAAAAACTCAGAGAGCACCGCCTTTATGCCAAGTTCTCCAAGTGTGAATTTTGGTTGCCAGAAGTGAACTACCTAGGCCACGTAATCTCTGGTAAGGGCATTGCTGTCAATCCTGAGAGAGTTCAAGCCGTTCTCGATTGGACTCCACCTGAGACCGTGAAACAAGTTAGGAGTTTCCTTGGTCTAGCCAGCTATTGTCGCCGCTTTGTTGAAAACTTCTCCAAAGTAGCCAAACCCCTCACGGAACTTCTCAAGAAAGATAAAAAGTTCGAGTGGTCCCCACAGTGTGAGTACAGTTTTCAGGAACTGAAAAGACGCCTGACTTCTGCTCCCATACTTGTGCCACCGGATTTCACTAAAGACTTTATTGTCTACTGCGACGCCTCACGACAGGGACTAGGTTGCATTCTTATGCAGGATCGTCATGTGATTGCCTATGCATCTCGACAGTTGCATCCACATGAGGAGAATTATCCTACACATGATCTAGAGCTTGCAGCCGTAGTCTATGCACTCAAGACCTGGCGACATTACCTCCTTGGTAAACGTTGCGAGATCTACACCGATCACCAGAGTCTCAAGTATATCTTCACCCAACCAGATCTGAACCTTAGGCAAAGACGTTGGTTGGAGTTAATCACAGATTATGATCTAGGGATTACCTACACCCCAGGCAAAGCCAATGTCATGGCTGATGCTCTAAGCCGTAAATCCTATTGCAACAATCTCATGTTGCAGCAAGGCCAACCACTTCTCCATGAGGAATT
>NW_025280247.1:0-1220 GCF_018294505.1 Triticum aestivum
AGATCCGAAGGCAAAACATTCGTTGCTAAGAATGGATCATTTCTAGAGAAGGAGTTTCTCTCGAAAGAAGTGAGTGGGAGGAAAGTAGAACTTGACGAGGTAACTGTACCTGCTCCCTTACTAGAAAGTAGTTCATCACAGAAAACTGTTTCAGTGACACCTACACCAGTTAGTGAGGAAGCCAATGATAATGATCATGAAACTTCAGATCAAGATACTACTGAACCGCGTAGATCAACCAGAGTAAGATCCGCACCAGAGTGGTACGGTAATCCTGTTCTGGAGGTCATGCTACTAGATCATGATGAACCTACGAACTATGAAGAAGCGATGGTGAGCCCAGATTCCGTAAAGTGGCTTGAAGCCATGAAATCTGAGATGGGATCCATGTATGAGAACAAAGTATGGACTTTGGTTGACTTGCCCGATGATCGGCAAGCAATTGAGAATAAATGGATTTTTAAGAAGACTGACGCTGATGGTAATGTTACTGTCTACAAAGCTCGACTTGTCGCAAAAGGTTTTCGGCAAGTTCAAGGAATTGACTACGATGAGACCTTCTCACCCGTAGCGATGCTTAAGTCCGTCCGAATCATGTTAGCAATTGCCGCATTTTATGATTATGAAATTTGGCAAATGGATGTCAAAACTGCATTCCTGAATGGATTTCTGGAAGAAGAGTTGTATATGATGCAACCAGAAGGTTTTGTCGATCCAAAGGGAGCTAACAAAGTGTGCGAGCTCCAGCGATCCATTTATGGACTGGTGCAAGCCTCTCGGAGTTGGAATAAACGTTTTGATAGTGTGATCAAAGCATTTGGTTTTATACAGACTTTCGGAGAAGCCTGTATTTACAAGAAAGTGAGTGGGAGCTCTGTAGCATTTCTGATATTATATGTGGATGACATATTACTGATTGGAAATGATATAGAATTTCTGGATAGCATAAAGGGATACTTGAATAAAAGTTTTTCAATGAAAGACCTCGGTGAAGCTGCTTACATATTAGGCATTAAGATCTATAGAGATAGATCAAGACGCTTAATTGGACTTTCACAAAGCACATACCTTGACAAAATTTTGAAGAAGTTCAAAATGGATCAAGCGAAGAAAGGGTTCTTGCCTGTGTTACAAGGTGTGAAATTGAGTAAGACTCAATGCCCGACCACTGCAGAAGATAGAGAGAATATGAAAGATGTTCCCTATGCATCAGCCATAGG
>NW_025280248.1:0-1220 GCF_018294505.1 Triticum aestivum
TTTTCCAATCGTGGAAATCACTCCGGATCCCAAAATAGTGATTAATAGTCCACAAAACGGGCCAGAATCGGCTAAAATTGCGAGTGTTGATGACCTACACGTAATCGCACCCTGGGCTTCGTCAATCATGGAAATCACTCTGGGACCCCAAACAGTCAGTTACAGTCCACGGAACGGGCCAGAATCGGCCGAACTTGCGAGTGTTGTTGACCAAAACGTAATCGCACCATGGGGTTCAACAACTATGGAAATCACTTCAGGGACGCAAAACGGTGAGTAATAGTGCATGAAAACAGCCAGAATTGGACAAAACTGTGAGTGTTGACGACGCACACATAAACACACCCCGGGGATCGTCAATCGAGGAACTCGCTTTGGGAAACCAAAACAGTGATCAATAGTCCAGGAAATGAGCCAGAATTGGCCAAAATTACGAGTGTTGATGAACGACACATAAGCGCACCTTGGGGTTCAATAACTATGGAAACCGCTTTGGGAGCCAAAATGGTGAGTAATAGTTAACAAAATGGGTCAAAATTGGACAAAACTGTGGGTGTTGACGACGGACACGTAAACGCACCCCGAGAATCGTCAATCATGGAAATCACTCTGGGCCCCAAAAGGTGAGTAATAGTGCACGAAACGGACCAGAATCAGGCAAAAATGTGAGTGTTGATGACCGACACGTAAAAGCGCCCCAGGGTTCGTATGTCGTGGAAATCACTTTGGGACCTGAAAATAGTGAGTAATAATCCATGAAACGGGCCAGAATCAGCCAAAATGTGTGTTGATGACCGAGACATAAACGCACCCTGGGGTTTTTCAATCGTGGAAATCACTCTGGATCCCAAAACAGTGATTAATAGTCCAAAAAATGGGCCAAGAATCGGCTAAAATTGCGAGTGTTGATGACCTACACGTAATCGCACCCTGGGCTTCGTCAATCATGGAAATCACTCTGGGACCCCAAACAGTGAGTTAGAGTCCACGAAACGGGCCAGAGTCGGCCAAAATTGCGAGTGTTGTTGTCCAAAACGTAATCGCACCCTGGGGTTCAACAACTATGGAAATCACTTCGGGGCCCCAAAACGGTGAGTAATAGTCCATGAAAACGGCCAGAATTGGACAAAACTGTGAGTGTTGACGACGCACACGTAAACACACCCGGGGATCGTCAATCGAGGAACTCGCTTTGGGAAACCAAAACAGTGAGCAATAGT
>NW_025280249.1:0-1220 GCF_018294505.1 Triticum aestivum
GAACACTGTGCCTAACCCGGGGGCATGTCTAGCTTGCTAGCCGTCCCTCGTGTTGCAAATCTATTTAATCCACACGACTCTCGGCAACGGATATCTCGGCTCTCGCATCGATGAAGAACGTTGCGAAATGCGATACCTGGTGTGAATTGCAGAATCCCGCGAACCATCGAGTCTTTGAACGCAAGTTGCGCCCGAGGCCACTCGGCCGAGGGCACGCCTGCCTGGGCGTCACGCCAAAACACGCTCCCAACCACTCTCAACGGGAATCGGGATGCGGCATCTGGTCCCTCGTCTCTCAAGGGACGGTGGACCGAAGATTGGGCTGCCGGCATACCGCGCCGGACACAGCGCATGGTGGGCGTCCTCGCTTTATCAATGCAGTGCATCCGGCGCGCAGCTGGCATTATGGCCTTTGAACGACCTAACAAACGAAGCGCACGTCGCTTCGACCGCGACCCCAGGTCAGGCGGGACTACCCGCTAAGTTTAAGCATATAAATAAGCGGAGGAGAAGAAACTTACAAGGATTCCCCTAGTAACGGCGAGCGAACCGGGAGCAGCCCAGCTTGAGAATCGGGCGGCTGTGCCGTCCGAATTGTAGTCTGGAGAGGCGTCCTCAGCGACGGACCGGGCCCATGTCCCCTAGAAAGGGGCGCCTGGGAGGGTGAGAGCCCCGTCCGGCCCGGACCCTGTCGCCCCACGAGGCGCCGTCAACGAGTCGGGTTGTTTGGGAATGCAGCCCAAATCGGGCGGTAGACTCCGTCCAAGGCTAAATACAGGCGAGAGACCGATAGCGAACAAGTACCGCGAGGGAAAGATGAAAAGGACTTTGAAAAGAGAGTCAAAGAGTGCTTGAAATTGCCGGGAGGGAAGCGGATGGGGGCCGGCGATGCGCCCCGGCCGTATGCGGAACGGCTCTTGCTGGTCCGCCGCTCGGCTCGGGGTGTGGACTGTTGTCGGCCGCACCGGCGGCCAAAGCCCGGGGGCCCTAGGTGCCCCCGGTGGCCGTCGTCGGCACGGCCGGTACCCGCGCGCCGAAAGGCGTGTCCCTCGGGGCACTGCGCTGCAACGGCCTGCGGGCTCCCCATCCGACCCGTCTTGAAACACGGACCAAGGAGTCTGACATGCGTGCGAGTCGACGGGTTCTGAAACCTGGGATGCGCAAGGAAGCTGACGAGCGGGAGGCCCTCACGGGCCGCACCGCTGGCCGACCCTGATCTT
>NW_025280250.1:0-1220 GCF_018294505.1 Triticum aestivum
TACTCCTTTGAACTAGATATGTGAGCTTTTGTAAATTATAGGATATCATAGTCTGCTATGTGGAAAAAGAACTCTTTGATGTTGGGCATATCCTGTAGTATTTAAATCATTAATTTTTTACACATGTGATGCAAATCTTATTCGTTTAGAAAAATGGTGTATCTACAGGATTGATACGAACTCAGAATACAAATTTTAGGACAACTATTAACATTGAAAGAGAATGAATGTGAAGACAATATGTGTGCTGGTGTCCTGGATTCAGCAGTTGTATCAGGAAAACGAAAGTAAAACAGGTACTCAGATTTTTCTTATTCTACATTTTCCAGATATAGCAAAGGTTGTACCACACAAAGTATCGTGTCTGGCTGACACAAACTTCTATTGTGGCACCTCTTGTCAAAAGTTCACTGTATGAACGAGGATCATATATTTGCTTTAATCTCAACTTTTGGATGCAGTTAGAAGGTTTCATCATAACAAAAAATGTTAGTTTTTGTAAATTAACCTCACCATTTTGATGATTGTAGGACATCATTGTTCTCCAGTATGAAACTATAGGGAAGGGAAGTGACGTACATTTGTGTAACACAGTTTAAGTAAATACGTATGGAAACTTTATTTCTTTTTCGAGATTGATTTATTTGGTGGTGCTATTGCCCATTTCCTCTTAACAAGACATGTGTGATGTTCCAAAAAAAGGAGCTTATGTGTTGTCTGGCAGCCTTGATGGTAGTTTTATATAGGTAGCTGAGGAAATTGTGCTTGAAGCGCGTCCTGTGAAAAAATGGGATCGGGACCTGTGCTGGTTTTCAGTCATACTTATTGGGATAGGCCCATGCGATTTTTCTCTCTCCATTGCCACGGCCTCGGTCGGGCTGTGATAAGGAGAATGAGATAGCGATGATGTGGGGCTTCACTGCTAGCTGAATTTTTCCATTGCTGGTGCTAGCTGAACTTTGTGGTAGCTAAATTTTGCTATCGCTATTACTACCTGAATTTTGCATAGACATATCGCTCATCTAGACATGTTTTTCCAGTAGAAGTGAGAAATATATTGCAGATTTTTATGCCAAAAGCTTTTAATATTTTTCCTCATAGTGCAAGTAAACTGATGATGCATTCCATGGCTAAGGGTTTGGTTCCAACAGAAGCAACACATATTCATCTTGCCTACTATCACATTAGTGGATGCCAGTCTCATTTTTCTCATCCTACAC
>NW_025280251.1:0-1220 GCF_018294505.1 Triticum aestivum
GAATGCAACAAGGTAGTTTGTAAATCATCATAATATTTTGTTACAGTTTCACTACCTTGTTTTAAGTGTTGCAACTTCTTAATCATGTCACGAGTATAATAAGCAGGGACGAAAGTATGTCGCATGGCAAGTTTCAAATCATCCCAAGTAGTAGGTATATAATCAGGGTGTAACCGACAATATTCACTCCACCAAACCAAAGCATAACCAGTGAAAGAACCAACCGCAACCTTAACCTTTTTATGTTCATTGAAATTATGGGAAGCAAATATATTTTTTATGTCGAACTCCCATTCAATATATAAAGCAGGTTTAAAACGGCCATTAAATGGTGGTATATATACATTAACCTGATCATGTGCATTTGGATGTTTGTGCACCTCTCGTGACGGTTGTGGTATTTGCAAAGGTGGTGGCACGTCTCCCGCGATCGACAAAGCCCATGAATTGACTCTGGATCCTGTCATGATTACTAGAACAAGAAACAAAACCCAAAAATAATGTTCCTATAACTACTAGGATGTGGTGGTAAAACGCTCACAGTAAAGCAAATATCAATGTCTTACAAGTTCTTACCATGCAGCAGGCGGTGATCGGCAACCAGCGGTGTCAAGTAACTCCAAATATTGAGTAAAGTGATTGCCAGGGGAGCGTACGTATACACGGTGTAGAAATATGTGGAGCTGGGTTGGCTATATATGGTAGCAAAAGATTAGCAATAATCAATTCAAAGATGCAATGTTGAATAAACGCTCAACGACGGTACTGTGCTGGTCCTAGGCTAGACCGGACTAGAGATGCGAGCCTAGAACACTAATGAGGTCACGGCGTAGCACAACTAGCATCAATGAAGGATACTAAGTAGCTCTTGACAGCAAGATATAAGTGAAGATCACAACGGCAGTGAAGATAATGATGAAAAACAACTGCCAAGCAGGATATACAACAACTCTCTCTCCAACTTTCCTCTTGAAAAGTTTGAGACAATTTTCTGATAAATTCTTTCAAAGAATGCTACTAACTCAAGCTTTCCAATGCAAAAAGAATCACTCAATTCCGAGTTGATATGAGGAGTCAAAGAATTCTAAAATTGGCCTGAAAAATTGGAACAAGCTGTGTTCACGAACTTCGGAGGGCAAAAAGACCTATTTAGAAGCCGATTTTGAGGTGTCAAATATTGAACTAGCTTCTGCAACTATTTAGATGCGGCTCGTCGCTAT
>NW_025280252.1:0-1220 GCF_018294505.1 Triticum aestivum
TCTTCGAGCTGACCCGACTTTAGTCACCATCTGTATAGTATGTATGTATGTATAGTATATACCCGTGATCACCTCCCGAGTGATCACGGCCCAATAGTATAGCAAGGCAGACTGACAAGAATGTAGGGCCAATGATGATAAACTAGCATCCTATACTAAGCATTTAGGATTGCAGGTAAGGTATCAACAGGTGTAGCAACAATGTCAGGCTATGCATCAGAATAGGATCAACGGAAAGCAGTAACATGCTACCCTACTCTAATGCAAGCAGTATAGAGAAGAATAGGCGATATCTGGTGATCAAGGGGGGGGCTTGCCTGGTTGCTCTGGCAAGAGAGATGGGTCGTCGGTGACGTAGTCGTCCACAGGGGCATCAGCATCGTCACGGGGGCTACCGGAGAGAAGAGGGGGGAGAAACAGTAAATACATAGCAAGCAAGTGCATAACAGGTCAACAAGCAGAGCTAGACGTGTTCTAACGCGGTATGAGGTGGTACTGGTTAAGGGGGGAATCATCCGGGAAAGTATTCCCGGTGTTTCGTGTTTTCGGGCAGAGGAGCCGGAGGGGGAAAGTTGCGGGTTCGATAGGTTAGGGGGGTGTGGCGGACGAACGGACTGCGTATCCGGATTCGTCTCGTCGTTCTGAGCAACTTTCATGTTGAAAATATTTTAATTCGAGTTACGGATTAAAAGATATGATTTTCTAAAGATTATATTAATTTCTGGAATTTAATTAATTAATTATTTAATTCAAAAAATGAATTTATGACGTCAGCATGATGTCATGCTGACGTCAGCAGTCAACAGGGTTGACTTGGTCAACCTGACGGTGGGTCCCGCATGTCATTGACTGATAACTAACTAACTAAATTAATTAATCTAATTAGTAGATTAGTCAGGTTAATTAAATGATTAATTAGTCTAACCAGGTTTAATTAAGTTAATTAATTCTTTAATTAATTAATTAATATTTTAATTATTTTAATTATTTATTTACTTTTTTTATTTTTATTTTTTTTTAAATCTTTTTTTTGTTCTAGGGCGTGGGCCCCGTTTGTCATGGGCCCAGAGGGGCCTTAGCGGGTCGTGTGGGCAGGTAGGTCTCGGGCGACGGGCGGGCGCCCGTTAACGGGCGCACCCGGGCGATGGCCAGCGGGCGTGGACGGGCGCCGGCACGACGTCAGCGAGGCCACGCCGAGGCGGGGCCGTGGCGAAGCGGGT
>NW_025280253.1:0-1220 GCF_018294505.1 Triticum aestivum
TATTGTCATCAATCCACCAAAAAGGGGGAGATTGTAAGGGCATATTTATCCCTAAGGTGTTTTGGTGATTGATGACAATGCTTTTGCGGACTAATCGTGTGCGTTGAGTGTTTTTCAGAGATTCATTCTTTTGGGCACGAGACGATATCCTCCCCTCGGAACTTAAAGCGAAGACGGTGTAGTCCTTTCGGATTAGTTTGGTGGACTAGTTTCATAGGGATCACCGTACTATCAAGAGGGGGTCCGCTTTGGAAAGGCTAGGGCGGAATCATCACGTACACTTCCTTTGCCCCTCCCTCCGAGCCTTTCCGTTTCGTTGATGGGCTTGGATTCTCCTTTCTTTGTGCCCTCTCTGGTCCCAGCGGTAGTACCGCGGGCCAGAGCGGTAGTACCGCTTGGGTGGTACAAGCGGTAGTACCGCTCCGGAGCGGTAGTACCGCCCAGAGCAGTAGTACCGCTAGTAGCTCCGTGTGTGTGCTATCTCTGGTCCCAGCGGTGGTACCGCGGGACGGAGCGGTAGTACCGCTTGGGTGCCACAAGCGGTAGTACCGCTCTGGGCGCGGTGGTACCGCTGGTGGCCCCAAGCCGTAGTACCGCTCTGGTCTCGTGCTAGTACCGCCTCGATTCGAGGGCTCATTTTTCGTGTCGGGTTTTACGGTACTGGCCGCGGCTGTGGGGGGCCGTAGTACCGCTCCTGTGCGGTAGTACCGCTGTGGACCAAGCGGTAGTACCGCGCTTTTGGGCGGTAGTACCGCTTAGTGTTGCAAGCGGTAGTACCGCTGGCACAGCGGTACTACCGCTCTCTTCGGGGCAGAGGGGGGGTAACGGTTGGTTTGTTCCCCCCCACTATATAAAGGGGTCTTCTTCCCCAAAGTTGACTTACCTCTTCCCCCAAAAGCTCCATTGTTGCTCCAAGCTCCATTTTCGCCCGATCTCTCTCCCTAGCCAATCAAACTTGTTGATTTGCTCGGGATTGGTTGAGAAGGCCACGATCTACACTTCCACCAAGAGAAATTTGATTCCCCCACTTATCCCTAGCGGATCTTGTTACTCTTGGGTGTTTGAGCACCCTAGACGGTTGAGGTCACCGCGAAGCCATAGTCCATTGTGGTGAAGCTTTGTGGTGTCGTTGGGAGCCTCCAATTAAGTTGTGGAGATTGCCCCAACCTTGTTTGTAAAGGTTCGGTCGCCGCCTTCAAGGGCACCAATAGTGGAATCAC
>NW_025280254.1:0-1220 GCF_018294505.1 Triticum aestivum
GGTGCCATGGCAGCGAAAACATGTCTCATGGCAAAAAAACGCTGCCACGGCAGCGTTTCAAAACAGTGTACCCCTCCTTCACAAACTAAGGGCAGGGGTCCCAATGGGGGCTAAA
Organism: Triticum aestivum; assembly: GCF_018294505.1. Lineage (NCBI taxonomy): Eukaryota > Viridiplantae > Streptophyta > Magnoliopsida > Poales > Poaceae > Triticum > Triticum aestivum. The sequence goes on from NW_025280254.1 coordinate 116, forward strand.
ACCCTCGGGTATAGTAGGGAGGAGGGGTCCTTCCTTGTGGGCGTACGGAACACGGGTGATTTTTCTTAGGGAAAACACCCGTGTTCACGTACGCCCATCCTTTCCCAACGTTGCCTCGGATGTCCCGTCGTTATGCCATCACGAAGGTGTTGGCCCGGTCCCGTGTACGTCTCGTGAGAAATTCTGACCCAACAGCCGAAGGTAGCTCGGGAAACAGGAAAGTACCCCGTTGCGTACACGATCCGACCGACGGTAAACAGTCGCAACGATGTCCCTCCAATGTCGCCTCCAGAAAAACGTTGCCCCTCGGTGGCAACGTCATCGCTGTCCCGGTCCCCTGTACGTCTCAAGTGAAATTCTGACCCAACAGCCGAATGCGGCTCAGGAAACAGGAAAGTAGCCCGTTTCATGCACGATAAGACCGTCCGACAACGTTGCACCGATGTCCCGATAAAGTTGCCTTTGGAAAATTGTTGCATCCGTAGCTTTATTGCTGCTGGTGTGACACGCGTGATTTGGCCTTGCAGGACGCCTTCGTGCAAGTGATCCTCCCGTGCTATGCATGGGCGGAGGCTTGGTTGGTTTGACCGCTTGTTGGCTACTAAGCGCATGAGTAGCTTTGGACCCGTGTCTGCTGGTAGATCCCCTGTTGTACTGCGGCCGACTACCGGCGCCGTGTCCCGTCCCTCGTGTGGCTTCGAATTGCTGGATTAATAGTGCTTGCGTGCTAGTACCCGACCTACGGGAAGTGGTGCTTCGGATAATTGTTGCCTCGCGGCGGACGCCCATTGGGTGTGCCGCTGCGGCCAAATAGCGCTTGCGGCGTTGCCTCGTGGGGCTGGCACATTACGTGCCCGTTGCTATCAAGGCAACCTCGCTCCCGCTTTTGGTCTCGGATGCTGCTCACGATAAAGGGTCGTGGCCCTTTCGGTTGCCTCGACCCGACCCAAAGCTCTCCGAACTGAGAACAACCGGAACAGGACTTGCCTCTACCTCTCCACAGTTACGTGGTAGGATACGCAACTCTCTGCGCCGATCCTCAAGGACGATGAGCTGTGCCGCTCAAGAGCGACAACCGGCCCGGCTGTTGCCTCTGAGTTTCCAC
>NW_025280255.1:0-1220 GCF_018294505.1 Triticum aestivum
AGGTTCTGCTCCCGAGGAGTACCGTGATTACCCTAACGAAGAACCGTATCAGTGCATCGAACCATCAGGCAAGCAACCAACCATTTGATCATATCGATACAATCCCATGTTCTCGCTCCTGCTCTTTTTTACTGCATTAAGACAACGCGTTTCAAACTGCTGTGTGCCACGGTAGTTGAACCCATTTCCTCTGCATGACCTGTCATTGCCACAGTAACTAGATGAAACCCACTAGCATGTGTAGGAGTTGATTGAGCCATGTGTATGTGTTGTTCCTACCTTGCTATGCCTGCTATGCTTAGAGTCGTGTCAGGTCTGGTTCATCTGGGTGATGGGCTAGAGTGAAATGTTAACGTCGGTAATGAGAGTGGTGTGGTGAACACGATTTGGTAAAGGTATCGATGAGAGGCCATGTAGGAGTACATGGTGGGTTGTTTCATTGAAGCCGACCTTAAGCACTGAGATCTGTATGTGTGATTTAAGAATCAGCTATTACCATGCATTGGGCCAGAAACCAATGGACCCTCTCGGCTTCTTATTCACCCTAGTTCTCCGTCCAGGAGTTGCAAGTAGTTTCTGGTGTTTGTAGCCTACTGGAGGCTGTGGACAGCGCTGACCGTAGGGGTGGGCTGTGATGCGGTAGGTACGTGGCCGGGTGTACCGAATACCCGTTAGGTATCTCGGGAACCCTGTTCACATCGTTCGGGGCCGTATGGGAAACCTCGGCCGGACTCCCTGCGGATGGAACCTGAATAGGCGATAAACCTGGACTGGAGGCTTAGGTGATTAGGTAGGTCGTGGCCGACACCCACGTTGGGCTTCCGCTTGAAGGTTGCCGAGTACATGTCGTGTAAACGACGGTAAGTGGTGAGAGCGTGTATGAAGAAGTACACCCCTGCAGGGTTAACATGATCTATTCGAATAGCCGCGTCCGCGGTAAAGGACTACTTGGTTGCCTATACAGTTCATAGACAAGTAAACGGAAACTACTAAAAGCCTCAAGATAAGTGTGAGTGCCGAGGATGGCTCTTCCGTAGGAAGACGGAGGTGGATCCTCGGTAGTGTATTGAAGTGGTGAGTAGTGGACTCGTGTGCGCAAAACCATTTCAAGTTGGAGTATCGTAGGATAGTCTAGCCAAGAGTCAAAGCTGGCTTGCTGCAATAACTCCACCAACCCTTCTTGATACTGTGCATGTATGTAGGATCTGATGTAAGTCTTG
>NW_025280256.1:0-1220 GCF_018294505.1 Triticum aestivum
TTGTCGTCTCGCCAATCTTATGCTTCCACGACTATCACTACCGTTTAGTAATAAAGTAAAGCATTACATCGCGATTGCATTGCATACAATAAAGCGACAACCATATGGCTCCTGCCAGTTGCCGATAACTCGGTTACAAAACATGATCATCTCATACAATAAAATTCAGCATCATGCCTTGACCATATCACATCACAACATGCCCTGCAAAAACAAGTTAGACGTCCTCTACTTTGTTGTTGCATGTTTTACGTGGCTGCTACGGGCTTAAGTAAGAACCAATCTCACCTACGCATCAAAACCACAATGATAGTTTGTCAAATAGACTCCGTTTTAACCTTCACAAGGACCGGGCGTAGCCATACTTGGTTCAACTAAAGTTGGAGAGACAGTCGCCCGCAAGCCATCTCTGTGCAAAGCACGTCGAGGGAACCGGTCTCGCGTAAGCGTACGCGTAAGGTTGGTCCGGGTCGTCTCGTCCAACAATACCGCCGAACCAAAGTATGACATGCTGGTAGGCAGTATGACTTGTATCGTCCACAACTCACTTGTGTTCTACTCGTGCATATAACATCAACATAAATAACCTAGGCTCGGATGCCACTGTTGGGTTTCGTAGTAATTTCAAAAAATTTCCTACGCACACACAGGATCATGTGATGCATAGCAACGAGGGGAGAGTATTGTCTACGTACCCAACGCAGACCAACTGCGGAAGCGATGACACGACGTAGAGGAAGTAGTCGTACGTCTTCTCGATCCAACCGATCAAGCACCGAAACTACGGCACCTCCGAGTTCGAGCACACGTTCAGCTCGATGACGATCCCCGGACTCCGATCCAGCAAAGTGTCGGGGAAGAGTTTCGTCAGCACGACGGCGTGGTGACGATCTTGATGAACTACAGCAGCAGGGCTTCGCCTAAACTCCGCTACAGTATTATCGAGGAATATGGTGGCAGGGGGCACCGCACACGGCTAAGGAATAGATCACGTGGATCAACTTGTGTCAACTTGTGTGTTTAGAGGTGCCCCTGCCTCCATATATAAAGGAGGAGAGGAGGGGAGGCTGGCCGGCCAAGGGGGGGAGGCGCAGGAGAGTCCTACTCCCTCTGGGAGTAGGATTCCCCCTCCAATCCTAGTCCAACTAGGATTCCTCGGAGGGGAAAAGAGGAGGAGGGGGCCGGCCACCTCTCCTAGTCCTAATAGGACTAGGGGAAGG
>NW_025280257.1:0-1220 GCF_018294505.1 Triticum aestivum
GAAACGGGCCAGAATTGGCCAATACTATGAGAGTTGATGACCGAAACGTAAGCGCACCTTGGGATTCAACAACTATGGAAATCGCTTCGTGACCGCAAAACGGTGAGTAATAGTCCATGAAACGGGCCAGAATCGTCAAAAACCGCGAGTGTTGATGTCTGACACGTAAACGCACCCCGGGATTCGTTAATCATGGAAATCACTCTGGGACCCCAAAAAAGTGAGTAATACTCCACAAAACGGGCCAGAATCGGCCAAAACTGTGACTGTTGATGACCGACATGTAAGCACACCTTGGGGTTCAATAACTATGGAAATGGCTTTGGGATCCCAAAACGGTGAGTAATAGTCCACGAAATGGGTCACAATTCGCCAAAACTGTGAGGGTTGACGACGGGCACGTAAACGCACCCCAGGGATCGTCAATCATGGAAATCGCTCTGGGACCCCAAAACGGTGAGTAACAGTGCACAAAACGTACCAGAATGGGCCAAAATTGTGAGTGTTGATGACGGACACGTAAACGCACCCCGGTGTTAGTCAATCGTGGAAATCACTTCGAGACCCCAAAACTGAGTAATAGTCAGAGAAACGGGCCAGAATCGGCCCAATCTGCGAGTCTTGACGACCAGCACGTAAGCACATCTTGGGGTTCAACAAGCATGGAAATCACTTTGGGACTGCAAAACGGTGAGTAATAGTCCATGAAAGAGCCCTGAATCGGTAAAACCTAGGGTTATTGATCAACGATACATAAACGCACCCCGGGGTTCTTCAATCATGGAAATAGCTCAGGGACCCGAAATCAGTGAGTAATAGTCCATGAAACGGGCCAAAATCGGCCAAAACTGCAAATGTTGATGACCGACACATAAACACACCGGTGTTCGTTGGTCGTGGAAATCACTACGTTACCCCAAAACTGAGTAATAGTCCAAGAAACGGGCCAGAATCAGCCGAAACTGCGATTGTTGATGACCGATACGTAAGCGCACCTTGGGGTTCGACATCCATGCAAATTGCTTTGGGACCCCAAAAATGTGAGTAATAGTCCATGAAACGGGCCAGAATCGACAAAAACCACGAGTGTTGATGACCGACAGTTAAACGCACCACGGGGTTTGTTAATCGTGGAAATCACTCCGGGACCCCAAAACAATCAGTAATAGTCCACGAAACGGGCCAGAATTGGCCAATACTATGAGAGTTGATGACCGAAA
>NW_025280258.1:0-1220 GCF_018294505.1 Triticum aestivum
CCGGAGCCCTCGCCGGAGCCGCCCCGACGAGGTACTGCCTCGCTGCCCGTTCGCCGTTGCCGGTTTTTGTTAAAAAAACCCTTCGTTTTAAAAAAAACCCTAGATCGGTTTTTTTCGGTTTTATTATTTTGCGAGCGTTCACCGAACCGTTCGTTTTAACGAACGCGTTCGTCGGTTTTCTCTGTTAACGAACGTCCGTTCTTTAAGCGTTCGTCCGTTTTTCTTTTTCGTAGGATTTTTCTGCGATTATCTCAGATTCGATTTCTGATCGAATCTTTGTTTCTGTTTAACTTCTCGCTCGTTTATCGGAATCAGGCGATTCAAGCGCCTAGATTCGTCTCGAAATTCTCTTTCCGTTTAATCTACTCAAACAAGTTTTTGCTACAGTAAAATTTGACCTAGATCCAGATTAGTAAACGAAGCTATTTTCTTTCGCCGCTTGACCTTCGTTGTTTTTTCTCGAGTTGATTCTTTTTGCAAACCGGAGTTCTTAAGTTGAACTTTCTGGTTGGATCTTTCATTCGAGCTTTACCTGTGCATTAGATGAGTACTGATTGTATGCTTGTTTGTTTGCGATAGAGTACCCGGAGTGTGCCGCTTGTTACTTCGACTCGTTAGGTTTTGCGGATCATCAGCAAGGCAAGTAACACTTTGATCATACTTTTCATACCCAGTCTTATTGCATTAGATCTTTTCCTCAAACAAATTGCATGTTTAGGATCTAATTAAATTGTGGGTATTGGGAAGTAGTTGAGGTAGTACCTATTACCTGTTTTCTGTTCAAACCCTTGGGAGTTACTTCTACGTTGCTTTTATTATTGCCATGCTATGCTCGAGACGTGGATTGGGTTTGAGAGATATTCATGACAGATGTGAGATGTTTATTTAATGGTTCAACTTAAGGTGGCAACTAAAACTCACATCTGGGTGGATTGAGGCACCTGGAGAACCCAGTGTTATCTGTTTGTATAAGGTCCGCCACCCAGGCTCAAAGGGATCATAAGATTATTCATGCTAGAAACTTCCGTGTGCAGCCACAAGCTATTATGGGCTCTAGCATAGTTGAGTAGGTTACAAGAGCTCTTGAAGAGGTGGGCTAGAAGATGTAGGGGAAAGTAGGTGTACCGGTCCATCCAGAGTAAAGAGTGATTGTTTCTGAAAGACTGTGTCTCGGTCATCCGTTTCTCAAACATCATGCAGTGCGAGAATTAAGCGGAGGC
>NW_025280259.1:0-1220 GCF_018294505.1 Triticum aestivum
AAAAAATGCGGGTGTTGATGACCGACACGTAGACACACCCTGGGGTTCGTCAATTGTGGAAATCACTTCAAGACCCCAAAACCGAGTAATAGTCCAAGATACGGGTCAGAATCATCCAAAACTACGAGTCTTGACAACGAACACGTAAGCACTCCTTGGGATTCAACAACCATGGAAATCGCTCTGGGACACCCAAACAATAATTAATAGTCCACGAAACGGGTCAGAATCGCCAAAAACCGCGAGTGTTGATGACCGACACGTAGACGCACCCCGGGGTTCGTCAAGTGCCGAAATCACTCCGGGACCCCAAAATAGTGAGTGATAGTCCATGAAACGGGCCAGAATCGGCCAAAACTGCGATTGTTGATGACCGACACGTAAGTGCACCTTGGGGTTCAATAACTATGGAAATCACTACGGGGCCCCAAAACGGTGAGTAATAGACCACGAAACAGGTCATAATCGACCAAAAACGCGAGTGTTGATGACCGACACGTAGACGCACCCTGGGGTTCGTCAATCGTGGAATTCACTTCGAGACCCCAAAACTGAGTAATAGTCCAAGAAACGGATCAGAATCGGCCCACCCTGCGGGTCCGGACGACCAACACGTAAGCACTCCTTGGGATTCGACAACCATGGAAATCGCTCTGGGACTCCAAAATGGTGATTAATAGTCCATGAAACAGGTCAGAATCACCAAAAACCGCGAGTGTTGATGACCGACACATATATGCACCCCGGGGTTCGTCAATCGTGGAAATCACTCCGGGACCCCAAACAGTGAGTAATAGTCCATGAAACGGTCCATAATCGCCCAAAAGTGTGAGTTTTGATGACCGGCACGTAAGTGCACCTTGGGGTTCAACAACTATGGAAATCGCTATGGGGCCCCAAAACGGTGAGTAATAGTCCACGAAACGGGTCAGAATCGACAAAAAACGAGAGTGTTGATGACCGACACGTAGACGCACCTCGGGGTTCGTCAAGTGCTGAAATCACTCCGGGACCCCAAAGTAGTGAGTAATAGCCCATGAAACGGGCCAGAATCGGCCAAAACTGCGATTGTTGATGATTGACACATAAGTGCACCTTGGGGTTCAACAACTATGGAAAACACTACGGGACCCCAAAACGGTGAGTAATAGTCCACGAAACGGGTCACAATCGACAAAAAATGCGGGTGTTGATGACCGACACGTAGACACACCCTGGGG
>NW_025280260.1:0-1220 GCF_018294505.1 Triticum aestivum
TTTTGAACTTATTTGAACTCCATAGTTTTTCTGTGCTCAAAATGCACCATTCAAAGCCACATCATCAATTTTCAACCCTTTCTGACTTCATTTGTTATTTTTCATGCATGTACTGGTTCTTTTGAGCTATAAGACCCTGAAATTTAAAAGCATTTCAAATGAACTCTGAAAAGGTTGAAAGTTGGCATGGTGTCATCATTTCACCCACATAGCATGTGCAAGAAAGTAGAAAGGGTTACGGCAAAAACTGGATGCATTTCGTGTACAAAGCGGACAATCTCTTTCGAAGTATCAGGGTTTCATACGGAAACTTGTCTGTTACAAAGGGGTTTCAATTTTTTTGAAATTATTTGAACTCCATAGTTTTTCTGTGGTCAAAATGCACCATTCAAAGGCACATCATCAATTTTCAACGCTTTCTGACTTCATTTGTTATTTTTCATGCATTTACTGAATATTTTGAGCTATAAGACCCTGAAATTGGAAAGCATTTCAAATGAACTCTGAAAAGGTTGAAAGTTGGCATGGTATCATCATTTGACCCACATAGCATGTGCAAGAATGTAGAGAGGGTTACGGCAAAAACTGGATGCACTTCGTGTACAAAACGGACAATCTCTTTCGAAGTATCAGGGTTTCATACGGAAACTCGTCTGTTACAAAGGGGTTTCATTTTTTTGAACTTATTTGAACTCCATAGTTTTTCTATGCTCAAAATGCACCATTCAAAGCCACATCATCAATTTTGAACCCTTTCTGACTTCATTTGTTATTTTTCATGCATTTACTGATTATTTTGAGCTATAAGACCCTGAAATTGAAAAGCATTTCAAATGAACTCTGAAAAGGTTGAAAGTTGGCATGGTATCATCATTTGACCCACATAGCATGTGCAAGAAAGTAGAGAGGGTTACGGCAAAAACTGGATGCACTTCATGTACAAAACGGACAATCTCTTTCGAAGTATCAGGGTTTCATACGGATCCTTGTCTGTTACAAAGGGATTTCAATTTTTTTGAACTTATTTGAACTCCATAGTTTTTCTGTGCTCAAAATGCACCATTCAAAGCCACATCATCAATTTTCAACCCTTTCTGACTTCATTTGTTATTTTTCATGCATGTACTGGTTCTTTTGAGCTATAAGACCCTGAAATTTAAAAGCATTTCAAATGAACTCTGAAAAGTTTGAAAGTTGGCATGGTATCATCATTTGACCCA
>NW_025280261.1:0-1220 GCF_018294505.1 Triticum aestivum
CTCCATCAGCGTTCTACCATTCAATTTTTCCATGCATCTGCACGCTTAACTCCGCATGGTGACAATAGAATAGGCGGGCAATAACACCATCGTTAGCCATGTCTATGCCCATGTTACTGCCATGAGCTTTCATTTCATGATTGATATCTCCTGTCTTAGAGTTTTCTTGACAAAACTTTGAGTTCTAATGCTCCATGTTCCGGTCCTTCTCCGATACACCTCGATCCCGGGTATTGACAGGTTTCATAGTCTGCCAAGTTCCATAAGGGGTGCCTTCCTAGGTCATACAAATCCGGAAATTCTTCAAAGCCTTCAAATTCTCCAAGTCTTCGGAGTCTTCAACAGTTGTAGTTTCCATTTACACGGTAAAATCCTCTTCATTCCAAATGGTCTTAGTTGTCCGATATCTTGTCTCCTTGGAGTGGTCTCATCAGTCAAATATTCGAGTGGTCAAAAGGGAAAAGGGGTATGGTCTCACTTAAAAGGGGAATATTTGAATAAACTCAGAAGAGAAGAGAGGTAAAAGATCTTTTGAAAGGGAAAGTTGTAGAGAAAAATCTTTGCTATTGGCTTGCCAGTTTCTAGGGTCACGTCCTACAGTCAACATGTGCTCTGATACCATCTTGTAGCGACCCGACCCGAATGGATCAAGTCTCTGTGCTTTCGTGTCATCCCTGGATCGGTATGCTGACACACACAGTACTCGAAGGATTTATAACAGAGGTAAATCACATGTATAAAGTAACATAAAAACTATTACCTCAATCCAAAATATAGCGGAAGCAACAATGTTGTGGATTCCCATCAACACCAACGGCAAAGTTGAGTATAGGAAATCGTAACCCTAACGTACCACTTACTCGTCGTCTGAAAAGTCTGCAACATGAAAAGTTGCAGCCCGAAAACGGGTCAGCACATGGAATATGCTGGCAATGTAACACATAGAGAGTAATGAAAGAATAGGCTATACTACATGCATATATGGCTGGTGGAAAGCTCTATGATTACAGTTTTTGCGAAAAGCCAATTTTTCCCTACTTCAAAGGAATAAAATTTATTTAACTATCATGGTGGTTGTTAAACATTGAGAATGGTTGACAGCATCCTCAATCCCAATTAAAAGTACTCATTAAACCCAAACAAATTATAATAAGTAACGTGTTGAGATCAACAGGATAATCCAAGAACTAGATACTCAAAATGTCCATAACCGGGGACAC
>NW_025280262.1:0-1220 GCF_018294505.1 Triticum aestivum
TACAAGCAAGATGGAATAAACGAGTGATATTAGTATACTCCTTATAGTCTAGAATGGTCTGAATCTCTCTATTTAATCCACCCAGAAAACGTGCAAGCATAGCTTCATTCTCCTCAACAATACCACATCTAATCATGCCAGTTTGTAATTCCTGATAATATTCTTCTACAGAATTTTTCCCTTGTCTTAAACGCTGCAATTTTTGAAGCAATTCACGTTGATAATATGGTGGAACCCAACGCGTACGCATAGCAGTTTTCAAAGCAGCCCAAGTAGTTGGAATAGGATATAATCTACAATGTTCAGACCACCATACACATGCAAAACTAGTGAAAGCACAAACGGCAGCAGCAACTCGTCTCTCCTCAGGATATTGTAAACATGTAAATCGTTGTTCAGTTTCTAACTCCCAAGTAAGATATATATCAGGAACATATCTACCCTCAAATGGTGGAATATTCAATTTCAGTTTAGGAATATGGACATCTTCTCGTACCTGAGGTGGTGGTGCAGGCCTACCATTACGAATATATACCTGAGGTCGACCTGCTGGTGGTGGTACAGGTGGCTGCACGTAGTGTTGATTTTGATCAACCTCATCCTCATAGTCTCCCACATAATCATCCTCCTCCGCATCAGCAGCAGGAGCCACAGAAGTATCAACAGCAGCACCAACAGTTTGGCCAAACGCAAGAGGAACACGGCTTGCTCGGCGGAGGTCTGCTTCGCGACGTGGAGGTAGTCGTTGTTGTTGTTGTTGTTGTTGGAGAGGTGCGTTAACTGCAGCGGGTGGTGGTGGTGGAAGACGCGCAAGCAATTCATTAAACTTGTTATCGAGCTTTGTTTCGAACGTCTTCTCAAAGCCAGTGATCTTCTCCATGGCCTCTTCAAAATTGTTCAGCACATCTTGCACCTGTTCAGTCATCATTTGCTGAAACTTATCATGAAGCTCCTTGTTCGATAAATTCTCCCAGTCAATCTCGTCAGCTTGTGATCCTGGCATGGTTAGCAGCAATAGAAACACACAAGAATATGATCCTACAGACTACGAACAAGTGGTGGTGGTGGGTGTCACAAATCCGTCAAGCAAATCTCAAATTCTTACCAGTTCTTACCCAGCAGCAGGCGGTGATCGGCAACCGTTGTAGTCAAAAACTCTCAAAGCTTGGATAGAGCGATTACCAGGGAGAGTCAAACGCACGACGTAGATGTATGTGGAG
>NW_025280263.1:0-1220 GCF_018294505.1 Triticum aestivum
AGGTGGCCGGCCACCCTTCTCCTCTTTCCCCCTTTGGGGATTCCTAGTTGGAATAGGATTGGAGGGGAGTCCTACTCCCGGTAGGAGTAGGACTCCTCCTGCGCCACCTCCTCCTGGCCGGCGCCTCCTCCCCCCCTTGGCTCCTTTATATACGGAGGCAGGGGCACCTCTAAACACACAAGTTGACACAAGTTGATCCACGTGATCGATTCCTTAGCCGTGTGCGGTGCCCCCTGCCACCATATTCCTCGATAATACTGTAGCGGAGTTTAGGCGAAGCCCTGCTGCTGTAGTTCATCAAGATCGTCACCACGCCATCGTGCTGACGAAACTCTTCCCCGACACTTTGCTGGATCGGAGTCCGGGGATCGTCATCGAGCTGAACGTGTGCTCGAACTCGGAGGTGCCATAGTTTCGGTGCTTGATCGGTTGGATCGTGAAGACGTACGACTACTTCCTCTACGTCGTGTCATCGCTTCCGCAGTCGGTCTGCGTTGGGTACGTAGACAACACTCTCCCCTCGTTGCTATGCATCACATGATCTTGCGTGTGCGTAGGAAATTTTTGAAATTACTACGAAACCCAACAGTGGCATCCGAGCCTAGGTTATTGATGTTGATGTTATATGCACGAGTAGAACACAAGTGAGTTGTGGACGATACAAGTCATACTGCCTACCAGCATGTCATATTTTGGTTCGGCTGTATTGTTGGACGAGACGACCCAGACCAACCTTACGCGTACGCTTACGCGAGACCGGTTCCCTCGACGTGCTTTGCACATAGATGGCTTGCGGGCGACTGTCTCTCCAACTTTAGTTGAACCGAGTATGGCTACGCCCGGTCCTTGAGAAGGTTAAAACGGAGTCTATTTGACAAACTATCGTTGTGGTTTTGATGCGTAGGTGAGATTGGTTCTTACTTAAGCCCGTAGCAGCCACGTAAAACATGCAACAACAAAGTAGAGGACGTCTAACTTGTTTTTGCAGGGCATGTTGTGATGTGATATGGTCAAGGCATGATGCTAAATTTTATTGTATGAGATGATCATGTTTTGTAACCGAGTTATCGGCAACTGGCTGGAGCCATATGGTTGTCGCTTTATTGTATGCAATGCAATCGCGATGTAATGCTTAACTTTATTACTAAACGGTAGTGATAGTCGTGAAAGCATAAGATTGGCGAGACGACAACGATGCTACGATGGAGATCAAGGTGTCG
>NW_025280264.1:0-1220 GCF_018294505.1 Triticum aestivum
GTGATGCTACTTAGTAATAGGTATTCTATTCCTGGGTTCTTAAACCCGATATTCACCCTACTTACATCATGTTGATAGTGTTGCTAGTTCCTTTAGTATATTAGTAACCTTTGCGATAGTCCTCGAGGTCCGTGGTATATCGTTCTTCCAAATACCATGAACCATTATGGCAGAAGTTTGTTGGATCAAAAGATCACAACAGGCCCTCTATGAGTTCTCCATGCTATATTGTGACTCTGCCAGCTCAACCTTTCTGCATGGGTTATCCGGAAGAATTATGTTGAACTTTGTTCGGCATACCAACCCATGTATCCACAACTCAGAAAGTTATATGTTCCTTTGAGTTGTCCCTCTTTAGTTGTCTACTGACCTTCGTCTATCAATTGATAGTCAAGAGTATGCGTGCGTTCGTTTATCGATGCCTATTACTCTTGTGGTCCGTCAAGCCATTCTATCGTGGAATGACTAGGAGAAACAAACTCCAGTACCTCATCCATATCTAGGATTGGGTCAAAGTAGTTGTACTCTGCAGATCAAGTTGCTAACCCAACTTTTGTTCTGTTCTACCTTGGAGTATTACCATCTTTATATCAAGAATTTCATGAGAATTGCACCACCTTTTGTGAATTCTTGACATAGTGATACTTCTCGCCATCCTTTTTCATTCCTCGGTTCCGTGTTGTTGCAGCCGGAGTGCCGACCAGTGAATCATGATGTGTGAACTCAATACTCCTAGCAACCCCATTGCTTGGTAGTTAATGGACAATAATCTTATTCTTAGTATGTTGGTTATTGAATCACCATTCTAAGATTGATCGTGCTACCTAGTCCTTATTTTGGTGCACCCTTTGATTGATGAGTTAGGATCTTGTCAAGTCCTCACTCATTTGATCATATCGTCTTGCCCTGAAAGGCAAGATTGTTCTCGAGCTTAGTAACATACCGGTGGTTCGTGATTTTCCGAATATCTTCTCGGAAGTATTACCAGGTTGTTCCCTGACTGTTATGTTGAGCTCGTGATCAAGTTGGTTTCTTGTGAACCACCCTTTCTCCAAAAATCTGTGTTGGATATCCCGGAGCTAGTTGGTTAAGCTAGACAACAACTTGGAGAGTTGGAGGATAAAAGCTTGCCTGACTTAGTTCGTTCCAAAGGGATAATCTTGTGTAGTGTGTGTTGAAGAAAGATGATATCTTCATCGATTGGTCCCTGTGATCAGTTG
>NW_025280265.1:0-1220 GCF_018294505.1 Triticum aestivum
TTGACATCTTACTATTGTCAGGAAAACAACAAGTGCAGACTTGGAAACGAGGGAGAATAGAACCCGGAAGTTAAGCGTGCTCAGGCTGGAGTAGTGAGAGGATGGGTGACCGTCCGGGAAGTTAGATGATTTGGAATGATGAGGGGTGATTAGAGATTAAAATTAGCAGCGATGATGGGTGATTAGAGATTTGAGGTTAAAATAATTCAGAAATTTGAAAATTAGGGAAAAAAATCAAAAAAAATTCGAAAAAAATCAAAAAAAAAATTCAGAGATTACAGATAGGCCCAAAACCGCGCTGCTGCTAGGCTTTTCCCTAGTAGTGTTGGATACAAGAGATGAACTAGGGTTTTGAGAGGAGATGGTGCTGGTGAAGATGTTGATGGAGATTGACCCCCTTCCGATGAAAGGATCATTGGTGACGACGTTGGTGATGATTTCCCCCTCCCGGAGGGAAGTGTCCCCGGCAGAACATCTCCGCTAGAGCCCTAGATTGATTCCGCCAAGGTTTCGCCTCGTGGCGGCGGAGTTTCGTCTCGTAAGCTTGCCCATGATTTTTTCCAGAGGGAACTTGATGATATAGCCGAAGATGGATGCCGAAGGCCCACTAGGGGGCCCAGGAGATAGGAGGCCACGCCCTAGGGGGGGGGGAGGGGCGCCCCCTGTCTCCTGGACAGGGTGTGGGCCCCCTGGCCTATTTCTTTTGCCCATAAATTCTTATTAAATCCAAAAAGTTGTTTCGTGGAGTCTCAGGTCTTTTGGAGTTGTGCAGAATAGGTTTCCAACGTTTGCTCCTTTTCCAGCCAGAATTCCAGCTGCCGGCATCACCCCTCTTCATGGTAAACCTTGTAAAATAAGAGAGAATAGCCATAAGTATTGAGCTATAATGTGTAATGACAACACATAATGCAATAAATATTGATATAAAAGCATGATGCAAAATGGACATATCAGCTTCCTCTGCTCAAGTGCCGCATGGAGATGCTTCCAGGCCTTCCGCTACGTCTCCTCCTGCTTCTGAAGCTCCCGCGACTGCGCCCCAAGTCTCGAGGCTCTCGGGCTTGAAGCTTGGCAAGAGAATGGTGGACTATGTCGCGACAGACCAGTAAGTATCCATTCTTCTGCCTTGTTCTTGATTGTGTGGCTTGTACTTGACATTCTCCGTTGATTGGTTAGGCCACTGTCTGTGGCGAAGAAGAAGAAGGAGGGCGTGGTGACGC
>NW_025280266.1:0-1220 GCF_018294505.1 Triticum aestivum
CACGGCGGGTTTGGTGGGACCCACTCCTACTTCGTGGCATCCCCCATCTCTACCAGTGGGTGAGGCAGAACCGAGCCCGCACACGCAGAGTCGTGGTCGTCCAGTAGGACTAGCCCTAGCCAGGCAACATTCAAAAAGCTAGCTAACTGTGCATTACGTTGGTAGCATCCCATCCGATTGATCCGATCCAACCCTCTCATCTTATACGTCACTTTGTACATACTAGCTTTTTTTTAAGGAAGATGACCCCCGGCCTCTGCATCTGAGAGATGCATGCGGTCATTTTATTGATTATTCTCGAGGACCTTACAAAGTAGAACAACAATATGCCTGAATCCGTCATCTTGACAACATCTGTCGCTACTCTTATCCAAATGATGAAGGGATGCAAGCTGGACCACATGCCTAGACCTCTCACCTAAACCTAATATCTAAACCCGAAGGCCCCGCCCGAGCCATCTACCTGGTCCGGAGCTCAAACCGGTCCGACGCAGAAGCCGCCGCCGACCACCGGATCCCGCTGCCCACGCGGCCGGGACACCAGATCCACCGCCCGCACGGCTGCTAGCGGTTGTGCCTTGCCAATGGAGCCGCCGCTCTAGATCCGGGGTTCCCCACGCAGAAGCAGGGCAACCGAGGCCCCGCCACCACCATCCTTGGTGCCCCGGGCTTGCCCGGCGGCTGCCTCAGGCGGCGGCAAGGAAGGGAAGAGGGGGGGGGAGGAAGGGCGGCTAGGGCTGTACATACTAGCTAGCTAGATACATCGATCGTCATTTTTGTAGGGACGATTGCAGAATGTATATAGTATTAAATGCACGAGATCAACATGCATGCACATTCATGCATCGGCCGGTGTCTATTTTGCACATACTCCTACTTTACCATGCATGTATATATTTTTGGTTAGCAAAAGAGCACAAACTAAACCCTATCTGTTGTTTGTTGCATGACACGCTGCGATGATTCTGGACGAATATTGCTGCAAACAACGGTTCCGATATTGCGAACTTGTTTTGCATGTATTGCGGTCAATCATGTAAGCTTTCAGAGAGACAAGTAGCTTGGGATCCATCTCAGAAAGCCGCATAAAAGAGCACAGCCGCATCAATGGCCATCTATAATTTCACAAAGTAGGCGTATGGATTCCTTCTTCACTTATTACTTGATACGATCATCACCATTTCTTCTCCTCTTAAGTTCACGCCATGCACCAACTAACG
>NW_025280267.1:0-1220 GCF_018294505.1 Triticum aestivum
GGCACAGACTTACAGGGACAGGCATCCATGACCCAGCATCGAACGTGTCGGTCATCAGCGAGTGAATCCAGGCTGTAGCACTGGGCTAGCAGGACTCCGGTAAACCGGGCTGTAGCGGGCTAACAGGACTCCGGTATTCATCGCGTGACATTTCCCCGAAGGGACAGACACAGGAACGAAGAAGGACACATGCCGGCCAGCCTAAGTGTTCCGGAGCAGTAGCAAGCTACCATGGCTCAGTGGAAACACTAGGAGACATTTCCCGGTAAGAGAGGCTACTAAAGATAAACAACTAGATGGTCAGATCCCACACATACCAAGCATTTCAATAACATACACACAATATGCTCGATATGTGCAATACAACATGGCATCACAAAATGACTCTACGACTCAAGTAATGTATTCAATAGGCTCCGAGGAGCGAGACATTACAAACATGTGTCTCACGACCCAACAATCAGAGCATACAAGTCAAAGCACAAGCGGAAGCTATCATGTCTGAGTACAGACAACTATAAATGAAAAAGGCTGAGAAGCCTGAATATCTATCAGATCCTGCCGAGGGCACAAGATCGTAGCTGAGGTATCAAGCTAAACGTCGAAGTCCAAGCGGAACTACTAATGAGACTGAAGTCTCTCTGCAAAACATAAAATATGCAAACGTGAGTACAAATGTACCCAGCAAGACTTACATCAGAACTAACTACATATGCATCATTATCAACAAAGGGATGGTGGGGTTTAACTGCAGCAAGCCAGCTTTGACTCGGTGGCTATCCTAAACTACGACTGCAAGCAACTCTTTTGAGGTGGCGCACACGAGTCCACATATTCACCAACCAATACACCACTATGGAACCGCTCCCGTCTCCCTACGAGAACGCCATCCATAGCACTCACGCTTATCTTGCGTATTTTAGAGTATCCACTTTCACTTGTCTATGAACTGATATAAGCAACCCAGAAGTCCTTTACCGCGGACACGGCTATTCGAATAGATCATATTAACCCTGCAGGGGTGTACTTCTTCACACACGCTCTCACCACTTACCGCCGTTTACACGACATGTACTCGGCAACCTTCAAGCGGAAGCCCAACGTGGGTGTCGGCCACGGCCTGCCTAAACACTCAAGTCTCTAGTCCAGGTTTATCGCCTATTCGGGTTCCATCCATGAGGAGATCCGGCCGGAGTTTCGCTCACAGCCCCAAACGATGT
>NW_025280268.1:0-1220 GCF_018294505.1 Triticum aestivum
TACTCTTTTGCACATGCTATGCGGGTGAAATGATGATACCATGCCAAGTTCCAACATTTTCAGAGTTCATTTTGTAGTGATTTTCAATTTAACCATCATTAAGCTCTCTAAACAAATCGGTAAATGACTGAAAAACAGCAAATGATGTCAGAACGCGTTGGAAATTGACGACGTCGCTTTGAATGATGCATAGTGAACGCAAAAATAGGCTGGAGTTCAAAAAAGTTTAAAAAACATTGAAGTGCCCGTGTAACAGATGAGTTCTCGTCTGAAACCTTGATACTCCGAAAGAGATTGTCCAGTTTGTACACGAGGTGCATCCAGTTTTTGCCGTGACCCTCTCTACTCTTTTGCACATGCTATGCTGGTGAAATAATGATACGATGCCAAGTTCCAACATTTTCAGATTTCATGTTGTAGTGACTTTTGATTTCACCGTCATTTAGCTCTCTAAACAAATCGGTAAATGATTGAAAAACATCAATTAATGTCAGAACGTGTTGGAAATTGATGACGTCGCTTTGAATGATGCATAGTGAAGGCAAAAGTTGGCTGGAGTTCAAAAAAGTTTGAAAAACATTGAAGTGCTCGTGTAAGAGATGACTTCTCATCCGAAACCCTGATACTCCGAAAGAGATTGTCCAGTTTGTACACGAGGTGCGTCCAGTTTTCGCCGTGACCCTCTCTACTCTTTTGCACATGCTATGCGGGTGCAATGATGATACCATGCCAAGTACCAACATTTTCAGAGTTCATTTTGTAGTGATTTTCAATTTCACCGTCATTTAGCTCTCTAAACAAATCGGTAAATGACTGAAAAACAGCAAATGATGTCAGAACACGTTGGAAATTGATGACGTCGCTTTGAGTGATGCATAGTGAACCCAAAAATACGCTGGAGTTCAAAAAAGTTTAAAAAACATTGAAGTGCCCGTGTAACAGATGAGTTCTCGTCCGAAACCTTGATACTCCGAAAGAGATTGTCCAGGTTGTACACGAGGTGCATCCAGTTTTTTCCGTGACTCTCTCTACTCTTTTGCACATGCTATGCTGGTGAAATGATGATACGATGCCAAGTTCCAACATTTTCAGATTTCATGTTGTAGGGATTTTTGATTTCACCGTCATTTAGCTCTCTAAACAAATCGGTAAATGATTGAAAAACATCAATTAATGTCAGAACGTGTTGGAAATTGATGACGTCGCTTTGAATGATGCAT
>NW_025280269.1:0-1220 GCF_018294505.1 Triticum aestivum
CTTATAATCGTTCATTGCATTCTACTACTAAGATGTGCCCTTTTGAAGTTGTGTATGGTTTCCTACCTCGTGCACCTATTGATTTGTTGCCTCTTCCATCTTCGGAGAAGGTTAATTTTGATGCTAAACAACGTGCTGAATTGATTTTAAAAATGCATGAGTTAACTAAGGAAAACATTGAGCGCATGAATGCTAAATATGAACTTGCTGGAGATAAGGGTAGAAAACATGTTGTGTTTGCACCTGGAGATCTTGTTTGGTTACATTTGCGTAAGGATAGATTTCCTGATTTGCGCAAATCAAAGTTAATGCCACGTGCTGATGGTCCCTTTAAGGTGTTAGAGAAAATAAATGATAATGCATATAAACTTGAGCTGCCTGCAGATTTTGGGGTTAGTCCCACTTTTAACATTGCAGATTTGAAGCCTTATTTGGGTGAGGAAGATGAACTTCCGTCGAGGACGACTTCATTTCAAGAAGGGGAGGATGATGAGGACATCAATACAATTGTTACACCCACAGGCCCTGCTGCTATACATACTGGACCAATTACTAGAGCTCGTGCACACCAACTAAATTACCAGGTACTTTCGTTTCTTGGTAATGATTCTAATGTTCATGAGAATATGATGCTGGCTAAATTGGATACATTTGTTTTGCTTACAAATGAAGGGCCTAGCTTGGAGAAGGATGAACATTGGAGCAAGAACAAGCATGGAGATGACGGCATGCGCAAGCGAAACAAGAACGGAGTTACAAGTGATGATTTCAGGACTTTGAAGCCACCATAATGGGTGCATGAAGCCTTGGACGAAATATACAAGATGCCACTTCATAAATTTCGTCCCGAGGCTATTTTAGGTGCTGCGTCACCTTATTATTGGGCCAGGCCCATGTAATTTCGAAATACATAAGTATAGGCTATTTTTAGAGTCCGTATGTGTGGGGAAACAAGAGATAGGGTTGATTTCGGACCCCTCCACCAAGGGCCACGAAATTTCCCCCCTCTTCCTCCATATATACAGCCCTTAGGGCATCGTTTAGACTTTGGGTTTTGTTTAGATTAAAAGTTCGCCATAGCTGCAACTTCGCGTACTTCGTTTGTGTTCAACGACCAGACAAAGGCGTCACAGAACCCCACCTTGATCAATAAAGCTTTCATCTTATATTCGCAATATCCAGATTGCAATCTTAGTTTCTTGCTTGTTCTTCGTTTGCTC
>NW_025280270.1:0-1220 GCF_018294505.1 Triticum aestivum
GAGTTTTTCAGGGTATCTTGTAATAACAAGACCACTGGGGATGAATGTAAGAATAACAACTGCAAGTAGTTATCCATAAGGGTTTGCAGTGGACGGGGAATTGCAAACGCGATGAACACAAGTTCTCGGGTTAACAGCGGAGAGTATCTTCAGGGTCTTCTGGTGCAGCAGACGATCATCAGTAACAAGGGGCTCTCCGGGTGAAAGTGATAACGAGATCCTAGTGTTAGATTTAGTAAACTTCATTTAACCCGAATAGAGGAGAGATCAGAGTCCCAGAGTAAAGGTCGAGGAGTAAAAGATCCTACTACCACCCAATGGCGACGTGTGCCCGTAAGACACACAGCCATGTTAGTAAAAGTTTTGCAATGTCTAGACTCGACTTCGGCCAAGGAGTTGGAAGGGGGATTCCTACAGGCAGTCGGCTCTGATACCAACTTGTGACGCCCCCGATTCAATCGTACACTAATCATGCACGCAAATGTGTACGATCAAGATCAGGGACTCACGGGAAGATAACACAACACAACTCTACAAATAAAATAAGTCATACAAGCATCATAATACAAGCCAGGGGCCTCGAGGGCTCGAATACAAGTGCTCGATCATAGACGAGTCAGCGGAAGCAACAATATCTGAGTACAGACATAAGTTAAACAAGTTGCCATAAGATGGCTAGCACAAACTGGGATACAGATCGAAAGAGGCGCAGGCCTCTTGCCAGGGATCCTCCTAAACTACTCCAGGTCGTCGTCAGCGGGCTGCACGTAGTAGTAGGCACCTCCGGTGTAGTAGGGGTCGTCGTCGACGGTGGCGTCTGGCTCCAGGGCTCCAGCATCTGGTTGCGACAACCAGAAAGAAAGGAAAAGGGGAAAAAGGGGGGAGAAAGCAACCGTGAGTACTCATCCAAAGTACTCGCAAGCAAGGAACTACACAACATATGCATGGGTATATGTGTAGGGAGGCCATATCAGTGGACTGAACTGCAGAATGCCAGAATAAGAGGGGGATAGCTAGTCCTATCGAAGACTACGCTTCTGGCAGCCTCCGTCTTGCAGCATGTAGAAGAGAGTAGATTGAAGTCCTCCAAGTAGCATCTCCAAGTAGAATCTCCAAATAGCAACTCCAAGTAGCACCTCCAGTAGCATCGCATAGCATAATCCTACCCGGCAATCCTCTCCTCGTCGCCCTGCGGAAAAGCGATCACCGGGTTGTCTGTG
>NW_025280271.1:0-1220 GCF_018294505.1 Triticum aestivum
ACGGGTGGGCCCAGTTGACTCGTTGACTGAGTCAACCCACTGACATGTGGGGCCGAGTCAATAAAATGTTTTAGATAAATAGAAAATGTGTTAATTAAATTGACTAATTAATCTATTCACCAATTAGGCACTGACAGTGGGCCCCGCTTGATAATTAGTATTAGATTAGTCCAATTAACACTGTTTAATTAGTCCAGTCACTGACCAGTGGGTCCCACTGGACCCACAGGTCAGGTTTGACCCCAGTCAACCGTCCTGTTGTTTGCTGACATCACCTCTACATCATGCTGACGTCATATTCCATTTCTGTTAATATAAATAAATCCAGAAAATTGTTTAAACTTTAAAAATTCATAGAAAATAAACCGTAACTCCGATGAAAATGTTTTCTATATGAAAGTTGCTCAGAAAAATCCAACGAATCCGAATATGCGGTCCGTTCATCTGTCACATGCCCCTAGCATGCTGAACATGGAACTTTCCCCCTCCGGTCATCTGTCTGACACAGGTCCGGAACCGGGAATACATTCCCGGTTGAATTCTCCCTTCACCTATATTGTGTAGCCATACATTAGGTCACTCCCGGCACAACATATTGCCACGTTATGCTTTGTGATGCTTTGTTTGCTTTATATTTACTGTTTCTTCCCCCTCTTCTCTCCGGTAGACCCCGAGGCCGCTGATGCCCCGGTGATCGACTACGTCGTCGACAACGACCCCCTCCTTGCCAGAGCAACCAGGCAAGCCCCCCCTTTGATCATCCCGATATCGCCCATTCCATTCTCTCATGCTTGCATTAGATTTTGCTACTGTTATTGTTTGCACCTATTCTGATGCATAGCCTGCTTTTGTATCTGCTGTTGTACCTTACCGCTTATCCTAAACTGCTTAGTATAGGTTGGTTAGTGATCCATCAGTGACCCCCACCTTGTCCTTGTTGCCCCTGCTTCATCATTGAAGACCCGATCAACGGGATCGAAGACCAGGCCCCGGCACCGCACGTCACTTTCCCCTTAGTTGCTCGACACTACTGGGATACTATCGAGTGCCGAGGGTGAGACCTCTACAACACTTCTGATGTTAACCCTGTAGTGTAGCTATTCGGTCGTGGTCATCGAGGGTGATTTCCTCTTTAACCACTTCCGATACGACTCTGTCGTGCAACCCCTCAAGTGTGAACCTCGAGGGTGATTCCTCTACGTTCACCTTGATGATTACAT
>NW_025280272.1:0-1220 GCF_018294505.1 Triticum aestivum
CTATTCGTCAAGAAGAAGGATGGTACGGACCGGATGGTTGTAGATTACCGACCTGTCAATTTGGTCACAATCAAGAACAAATATCCACTTCCCAGGATCAACGACCTGTATGATCAGCTCGCTGGATCCTCAGTCTTCTCCAAGATGGATTTGAGGTTGGGCTACCATCAAATAAAAATCAGCAACGGGGACATTCCCAAAACGGCCTTTGTTACTCGTTATGGCCAATACGAGTACACCGTCATGTCCTTCGGACTAACCAACGCTCCAGCCACCTTTTCTCGGTTAATGAACTCAATCTTCATGGAGTATTTGGATAAATTCGTCGTGGTTTACCTCGATGATATACTCATCTACTCCAAGA
Source organism: Triticum aestivum (assembly GCF_018294505.1). Taxonomy (NCBI): domain Eukaryota; kingdom Viridiplantae; phylum Streptophyta; class Magnoliopsida; order Poales; family Poaceae; genus Triticum; species Triticum aestivum. The sequence goes on from NW_025280272.1 coordinate 365, forward strand.
ACGAGGAAGAACATGCCGAACATTTGAGGCTAGTGTTGAAGAAACTTCGAGAGCATCGCCTTTATGCCAAATTTTCTAAATGTGAATTCTGGTTGTCAGAAGTGACCTATCTGGGTCATGTAATATCTGGTAAAGGTATTGCTATTAACCCTGAGCGAGTTCAAGCCGTCCTTAATTGGACTCCACCCGAATCGGTCAAGCAAGTTCGGAGTTTTCTAGGCTTAGCGAGCTATTGTCGTCGCTTTGTCGAGAACTTCTCCAAAGTTGCTAAACCTCTAACCGAACTCCTCAAGAAAGATAAAAAGTTCGAATGGACTCCACATTGTGAGCACAACTTTCAGGAACTGAAAAGACGCCTGACCTCTGCTCCCGTACTGGTACCGCCAGACTTTTCCAAGGACTTTGTTATCTACTGCGACGCCTCGCGACAAGGACTAGGTTGCATTCTTATGCAAGATCGACACGTAATTGCTTACGCTTCACGGCAATTGCACCCACATGAGGAGAATTATCCTACTCATGATCTAGAGCTTGCAGCCGTAGTCTATGCACTTAAGACCTGGCGACATTACCTCCTCGGTAATCGTTGCGAAATATTCACTGATCACCAAAGTCTGAAGTACATTTTCACCCAACCGGATTTGAATCTCAGGCAGAGACGTTGGGTTGAATTGATCACAGACTTCGACTTAGGAATAACTTACACCCCAGGGAAAGCCAACGTCATGGCTGATGCGCTAAGTCGTAAATCTTATTGTAACAACCTGATGTTACAACAAAGTCAACCGCTTCTCCATGAGGAATTTCGGAAGCTAAACCTTCACATTGTTCCTCAAGGTTTTCTTTCCACCTTGGT
>NW_025280273.1:0-1220 GCF_018294505.1 Triticum aestivum
TTCCTTCTCGATAGGTCCTGCTCCGGAGACGTTCCAGAGTACCTGTCTGTGAAGCAGTGCCTCCCTTGTTGATTTACCAGGCAAGCAACCCCCCTTGTTCATTTCGATAAAACCCTACTCTCTCGCTCCTGCTCTCAGTTATTGCATTAGGACAACAACGATTCATCTGCTACTTTGTGCTGCGGTAGTTGAACCCATTCCTCTGCATGACCTGTCATTGCCACAGTAAATAGTTGAAACCCACTAGCATGTGTAGGAGTTGATTGAAGCCACTGATGTGTTCCTACCATGCTATGCCTGCTATTGCTTAGAGTTGTGTCAGGTCTGATTCATTGGGAATGAATTGGAGTGTCACGATATGTTCTGATGCTGAGAGTGAAGTGTGTGAACACGATTTGGTAAAGGTAGCGGTGAGAGGCCATGTAGGAGTACATGGTGGGTTGTCTCGCTAGAACCGTCCTTAAGCACTGAGTTCTATGTATGTTGTCCAATGACTCGATACTACCACACATTGGAATGCTGAAGTGCCCCTCTCGACTTATTAACCAACTTGGTCTCTGTCCAGGAGTCGCAACTAGTTTCTGGTGTTTGTAGGTAGTGCTATTTTTCTACCAAGTGGCACCCGGCAGGGTGGGCTTGGGACAGACTAGGCACACGTGGCACGGTGTACCGAGTGGCACCCGGTTGGTGGGCTCGGGAACCCTGCTCACATCGTTTGGGGCCGTGAGCGACACCCCGGCCGGATCTCCTTGCGGATGGAACCCGAATAGGCGATAAACCTGGACTAGAGTCTTGTGTGGTTAGTCAGGTCGTGGCCGACACCCTCGCCAGGCATCCGCTTGAAGGTTGCCGAGGTACATGACGTGTACATGGCGGTAAGTGGCGAGAGCGTGTGTGAAGAAGTACACCCCTGCAGGGTTAACATGATCTATTCGAATAGCCGGGTCCGCGGTTATGGACTTCTTGGATGCTTACATGGTACATAGACAACTTGAAGTGGATACTATAAAATGCTCAAGACAAGTGTGAGTGCTATGGATGGCCTTCTCGTAGGGAGACGGGGATGAATCCATAGTAGTGTATTGTATGGTGATTAGTGGACTCGTGTTCGTTGTTTCACCTCAAGAGTTTCTGGTAGTCGTAGAATAGGATAGCCACAGAGTCAAAGCTGGCTTGCTGCAACTAAACCCCACATTACCCTCTTGATACAAATGCATGTA
>NW_025280274.1:0-1220 GCF_018294505.1 Triticum aestivum
ATGACCGGAAATGCCTCCAATCTATGCATTCCTTTAGGAACTTTCTACCATGGTATGATACATGACGAAAATTCTCCTCTGTCACACTAGTTACATTATCATCCGCGGTCAAGTACACAAAATTTTCATCTCTAGCAATTGAAACCATGACATCACGCATGATATCATGGACTCGACAGCTCTTAACGGTTCCTTCCACATTCACTCTTGATGGTATAATCATGCTTCGGTTGATTAGTTCAATGAAATAACTTTTTCCAACATCCTCGATGTTTACCCTACCCCTAGCTTTGATGAACCCCTTAGCTATCCATCTATTTACTAGATGCCTTCTCTTAATTTCAAAATCCTCAGGAAAGATGCTTAGGTACAAAAAGCACGACTTTAGATGAGATGGTAGGTGGTTGTAGCTCAGAATAATCATCCTCCTCATTGCTTCAAGGCTTGGGTTAGTCTCAAGCTCTGAAGGGAGATGATCATAAAATTGTCTCCACTCAGCTACCTTTTTTGTGGCAAGGACGCCACCTACCATGAGTATAGCCAATGGTAAACCACCACACTTTTTAACTAATTTTTCAACTATGTTCCCATCTCTCTCCATGTCTTCCTGCCTTTTCCTACTCTTTCTTAGTAACAAATTTGCTGCATCAACTGGTTGTAGAGGTTTGAGTTGGTAGATATGCGAGTCACCAGAACACTCCTTAGCTAAGCCCACATCTCGTGTTGTTACTACTATGCGACTGCCTTTCCTATTATTGCTAGCAACAGCAAATTCTTGGATCCACCTCCACATATCTATGGTCCACAAGTCATCAAAAACAATAAAATACCTTTTATCCTTGAGCCCTTCCATGAGGTACTTGGAGAGGTCGCCCACTTGCACTGCCTTCCCTTTAAGTTCTTTCAAGCATTTCTTTAGTGACTCGGGTCCCAAAAGCTGCCTGATCATATCCTTGAGCACCTCTATATTGAAAATTGAATGTGATACTGTGATCCAAGCAACAGAAGAAAATTTTTGCTCAATATCTTCCTTACTTTCATATGTCTTCCTTGCAAGAGTAGTCTTTCCTAAACCACCCATGCCGACAACACATATTACCTTGGGAGAACCATCTTCAGTGTTGACATCCATCAGGTTTATCAACTCCTCCTTAGGCTTGGAAAAGCCCACAAGTTCTGCTTCATCAATGTTGCTAGCCGCGTGATTGCGGACATCTTCG
>NW_025280275.1:0-1220 GCF_018294505.1 Triticum aestivum
CCGTTTGGGTCATATCGGTGTAAAGCGCATGAAGAAACTCCATAAAGATGGATTTTCGGAATCACCTGGTTATGAATCATTTGATGCTTGCGAACCGTGCCTTTTGGGCAAGATGACTAAAACTCCGTTCTCCGGAACAATGGAACGAGCTACTGACTTATTGGAAATAATACATACCGATGTATGCGATCCGATGAGTGTTAAGGCTCGTGGCAAGTATTGTTATTTTCTAACCTTCACAGATGATTTGAGCAGATATGGGTATATCTACTTAATGAAACATAAGTCTGAAATAGTTGAAAAGTTCAAAGAATTTCAGAGTGGAGTGGAAAAATCATCGTAACAAGAAAAATAAAGTTTCTCCGATCTGATTGTGGAGACGAATATTTGAGTTATGAGTTTGGTCTTCATTTGAAACAATGTGAAATAGTTTCGCAAGTCACGCCATCTGGAACACCACAATGTAATGGTGTGTCCGAACGTCGTAATCGTACTTTACTAGATATGGTGCGATCTATGATGTCTCTTATCGGTTTACCACTATCGTTTTGGGGTTATGCATTAGAGACAGCTACATTCATGTTTAATAGGGCAACATCTAAATCCGTCGAGACGACACCATATGAACTATGGTTTAGCAGTAAACCTAAGCTGCCGTTTCTTAAAACTTGGAGTTGTGATGCTTATATGAAAAACGTTTTTCAACCTGATAAGCTCGAACCCAAATCGGCGAAGTGCGTCTTCATAGAATACCCAAAGGTAACTATTGGGTACACCTTCTATCACAAGATCCGAAGGCAAGTTATTCGTTGCTAAGATGGATCCTTTCTAGAGAAGAAGTTTCTCTCGAAAGAAGTGAGTGGGAGGAAAGTAGAACTTGATAAGGTAATTTTACCTTCTCCCTTATTGGAAAGTAGTTCATCACAGAAATCAGTTCCAGTGATTCCTACACCAATTAGTAAGGAAGTTAATGATGATGATCATGAAACTTCAGATCAAGTTGCTACCAAACCTCGTAGGTCTTCCAGAGTAAGATCCATACCAGAGTGGTACGGTAATCATGTTCTAGAAGTCATGTTACTAGACCATGATGAACCTACGGACTATGAGGTAGCGATGATGAGCCCAGATTCCACGAAATGGCTTGAGCCCATAAAATCTGAGATATGATCCATGTATGAGAACAAAGTATGGACTTTGATTGACTTGCTCGATGATCA
>NW_025280276.1:0-1220 GCF_018294505.1 Triticum aestivum
AAGATGATATTAATAGAGCTAATAAAGCACAACAGGAGAAGAATAAGAGTGAAAATCAGATTGTGGCAAAAGAATTTGAGCAACAAATGAAGCCTAATAATAAACCATCTAGTGTTGCTTCTGAAATTAAATTGAAAAGTGCATGTTTATTTGCCACCAAATCTGATATTGATGAGCTAGATTTCAGCAAATCTGTTTGCTATGCTTTTGTGTGCAAAGAGGCATTATTTTCATTCGAGGACGTGCCTTCCTCTTTGCCTCCTGCTGTCACTAACATTTTGCAGGAGTTCGCTGACGTTTTTCCACAAGACGTGCCACCGGGATTACCGCCTATTCGAGGGATTGAGCATCAGATTGACTTAATTCCCGGTGCTTCACTGCCAAACCGTGCACCATACCGTACCAATCCAGAGGAGACGAAGGAGATTATGCGTCAAGTACAAGAGCTTCTCGACAAAGGTTATATACGCGTATGTGTGTGCCGAAAAAGGCATTAATAATATTACTATTCGTTATCGTCCTTGTGCTGTTCCTATTATTCTAGTGCCGAAAAAGGATGGTACATCACGTATGTGTGTTGATTGTAGAGGCATTAATAATATTACTATTCGTTATCGTCATCCTATTCCTAGGCTAGATGATATGCTTGATGAATTGAGTGGCTCTACAATATTCTCCAAAGTTGATTTGCGTAGTGGCTACCATCAAATTCGTATGAAATTGGGAGATGAATGGAAAACAACATTTAAAACTAAGTTTGGATTATATGAGTGGTTAGTCATGCCTTTTGGGTTAACTAATGCACCTAGTACTTTCATGAGATTAATGAACGAAGTTTTACGTGCTTTCATTGGACGATTTGTGGTAGTTTACTTTGATGACATATTGATTTATAGCAGATCTTTGGAAGAACATTTGGAATATTTACGTGCTGTTTTTATTGCTCTACGTGATGCACGTTTGTTTGGTAACCTTGGGAAGTGCACCTTTTGCACCGACCGAGTATCTTTTCTTGGCTATGTTGTTACTCCACAGGGAATTGAAGTTGATAAAGCCAAGATTGAAGCTATTGAGAGTTGGCCGCAACCCAAAACGGTCACACAAGTGAGGAGTTTTCTGGGCCTCGCTGGATTCTATAGGCGTTTTGTGAGAGATTTCAGCCCATTGCTGCACCTCTCAATGAGCTTACAAAGAAAGACGTGCCTTTTCTTTGGGGTACC
>NW_025280277.1:0-1220 GCF_018294505.1 Triticum aestivum
ATGTAAATTTGATGCAAGTAAGGTTTATTCACCAATGTTGGGATGGTTTAATGATGAACATTGTCAATCTTTTGAAATGAATAAGAGCTTCACTTATATGTGCAAACTGAGTTGCAATATTTTCATGCCTTCTACTTCTTGTGCTAATTTTTTGGCTTTAGATTTTATGAACTATGCAAGTTACTCATCTATTCATGTGTCATATATGCAAAAATTAAGGGAAGTAAAAATGGATGACATATACATATACAACATGTACACCTTGTCTCTTTTGTTAGCCACATTTCAGATTAAGCAACGCCGAGGACGGCTTTATTTTCAAGAAAGGGAGGATGATGAGGACATGACTACCTTGGATATGACCAAAAATATTGCATATATGCATATTTGTCAGGTGATTTCTAGTGCAAACTATTCAATAATCTATTTATGTTATCCAGAACAAAAATACTTTACACACTTCTGTGTTTTGTCTAATTGCAGGTGTATAGGACATTTGTACAATCCACATATGAAGATAAGGAAGAAAGAGATGTTTATTTTCTGTCCAAAAAGTTCTCTCACGTCACTTTTGGCCCAAGAGAAGATAGAGTCCAAGTCTCTCACGTTCTGGATTCAGATTCGGACTGCACAGACATACCTGACTCAAAACGCACACAAGTTTTTCCTACGGACTCCGAATTGGGTGATTCTATTTTTGTTGGAAACTAGATTTCGTGCACTTTCCAACTCAATTGGAATCACCTTCAAATTCGTCCGGAGCGTTGAGTTGTGGACGAAACAATCTGATGCTGCAGCAGAATCCGAGTCAAACTACAAGTCCAAAGGTGTTACATCACCTCCACTTGGGCCCATTGGCCTTGTACGACCTAGATTTAGTTTTAGGCTGCCTTGGGACGTCCTCCCACCTCCTTGGCCGCCACCCCTTGCTCCTATATAAGTAGATCCATCTAGTAGCTTTTCCTTGGGATTTGTTTAGTTAAAAGTTAGCCATTGCAACTTCGTGTACTTCGTTTGTGTCCAACGACCAGACCAAGACCACTTACGGATCCCCACCATTATCAATACCTCATATATATTTGCAATATTCAGATTGCTTTATCATATTCTTGCTCGTTCTTCGATTGCTTGCAGGAATAGACCTTCGTGGTCAGGCTGACCGTGCTTCCGGCATCGTCAGTAACCTCAGGAGATTGGTTTAGCGATTGCTAAGGCGCAAC
>NW_025280278.1:0-1220 GCF_018294505.1 Triticum aestivum
GTTAGGATTAGTAGTGTGATCAGGGTCGCCGGTGATTAGTTTAGGCAAGGTTTCGTTCCTGTCCGTGTACAAGGTTGAGCGCTAGTCTGTGTACTAGTGGGTTTCCAATGGAGTTGCGCTAGGCCGTGTCCTAGATAAAGTAGGTTTAGGATTGGTGTTTGGAGTCGGCTAGTCTAGCCTTGTCAGGCGTCCAGGTTGATGCATATATATATATGCAGCGTTGCGTGAGTTTTGTAACACCGTGAAACACAGAGGGAAAACCAGAAAATCAATAAAGAGGAGAAGAACAAGGCACGACACGTGCCTTTGGCCATCAATTTTGTGTGCGCGTGCGTTCGTGCAATTTTATGTGATCGATCCTGTGAGCGAATTTCTAACAGCCGTCGGGTCGCCGCTTCTCCGTTATCAGGCTCCGCTGTGTCTTCTCCAAGACAAGCTACCATGCCGAGGTACCCGCAACCCTCCACAAGCTCGGGTGGGTGGCGCGAGCCGGCGGCACGGCGGACTGGTTCTTCAGCACACGGGACGGGCCTAGGCTCGTTGACCATCTCACCGGGGAGGCCATCCCCCTGCCGCCCTTCCCGCACGCCGATAAGCGGAAGATGATGTATAAATCCCGCGGCATCGTCTACGGCGACGGCACTGTCTTCCTCTACAATTTTTCCAAATCTGACGACAACCATCAGCAAGGAACGACGTCCACCAACCTCCGAGCAGCCATCCTCAGTCCCGGCCATACCGCATGGACAGTCGTCGAGAGAGGGTTCAGGCTGGGGAGGAACAACATATCGTTTGAAAACAATCATTGCTTCGCCTTGTACCATGATGGCAAGATCACGAGGATATCTGTTACCTCCTAGTGCCCACGAGGGCCGGCGGCTTCCATGCTAGTGTCATTGAGAACGACGAGATGTGTGCTGCGTCATGGCGATTCCACGGGTTCATGGCCTTGGATTGGCGTCTTGACTCTAGCCACGTCCTAGAGTCCCATGGCGAGTTGTTGCAAGTGTCTGTCCTGGTCCGTTCGCCCAACTACCGGTTCTCAAATCATCAGAGCACTAGCAGCCAGGTGCTCACACTGGCTGTTTTGGTGCACTCCCTCGTGGAAGAGATTGGCGTAGATGGTAGACAGACGGTGCGGTGGGCAAGGAGGGACGGCTTGAGCTTCGCAGATCGTGTCATGTTTCTAGGGTTCCCAAGCAGCTTTGCAGTGGACGCTG
>NW_025280279.1:0-1220 GCF_018294505.1 Triticum aestivum
TACTCCTTTGAACTAGATATGTGAGCTTTTGTAAATTATAGGATATCATAGTCTGCTATGTGGAAAAAGAACTCTTTGATGTTGGGCATATCCTGTAGTATTTAAATCATTAATTTTTTACACATGTGATGCAAATCTTATTCGTTTAGAAAAATGGTGTATCTACAGGATTGATACGAACTCAGAATACAAATTTTAGGACAACTATTAACATTGAAAGAGAATGAATGTGAAGACAATATGTGTGCTGGTGTCCTGGATTCAGCAGTTGTATCAGGAAAACGAAAGTAAAACAGGTACTCAGATTTTTCTTATTCTACATTTTCCAGATATAGCAAAGGTTGTACCACACAAAGTATCGTGTCTGGCTGACACAAACTTCTATTGTGGCACCTCTTGTCAAAAGTTCACTGTATGAACGAGGATCATATATTTGCTTTAATCTCAACTTTTGGATGCAGTTAGAAGGTTTCATCATAACAAAAAATGTTAGTTTTTGTAAATTAACCTCACCATTTTGATGATTGTAGGACATCATTGTTCTCCAGTATGAAACTATAGGGAAGGGACGTGACGTACATTTGTGTAACACAGTTTAAGTAAATACGTATGGAAACTTTATTTCTTTTTCGAGATTGATTTACTTGGTGGTGCTATTGCCCATTTCCTCTTAACAAGACATGTGTGATGTTCCAAAAAAAGGAGCTTATGTGTTGTCTGGCAGCCTTGATGGTAGTTTTATATAGGTAGCTGAGGAAATTGTGCTTGAAGCGCGTCCTGTGAAAAAATGGGATCGGGACCTGTGCTGGTTTTCAGTCATACTTATTGGGATAGGCCCATGCGATTTTTCTCTCTCCATTGCCACGGCCTCGGTCGGGCTGTGATAAGGAGAATGAGATAGCGATGATGTGGGGCTTCACTGCTAGCTGAATTTTTCCATTGCTGGTGCTAGCTGAACTTTGTGGTAGCTAAATTTTGCTATCGCTATTACTACCTGAATTTTGCATAGACATATCGCTCATCTAGACATGTTTTTCCAGTAGAAGTGAGAAATATATTGCAGATTTTTATGCCAAAAGCTTTTAATATTTTTCCTCATAGTGCAAGTAAACTGATGATGCATTCCATGGCTAAGGGTTTGGTTCCAACAGAAGCAACACATATTCATCTTGCCTACTATCACATTAGTGGATGCCAGTCTCATTTTTCTCATCCTACAC
>NW_025280280.1:0-1220 GCF_018294505.1 Triticum aestivum
CTCACTATTCATCCAGAGGCAGCATCGATCGGCTTCAGTTAGCAGTAGTAGCAAAGGAATCACTTGGGTTCAGTAATGTAGCTAGTGCAATCACTCAGGTTCAGTTAGAGCCCAACGCCTTGCTCGGGTTCAGTTAGAGCCCAATGCCTCGCACACATGTGCGTACGTGTACGAGAGAAACGTGCATCGCTCAGCCCCCGACCACCCATCGTAACCGGGAACTCCCCAAAAAATTTCTCGCCCTCGCTTATACCATGGTTTTTTCCGTCGTGGACAGCCCAAAGAATGTCATGTAGCTGCGTCTCCGGCCCGCCCAGGACGAAAAGCCCATTTTCTATCATGATTTTTTGTCATAGAAGTAGGAGCCCACCACATCTATGATGATACCGGGTTTTTTCACAATTATCATCATAGAAGTGTCATAAGTATGACAGAAAAAAATCGTTCGGCCCAAAATGTCATGGATGTGTCTTTTTTTAGTGATTGTTTCACAACTTCTAATTCCTTTGAACTGCTCTTCTTCCCAGATAAATTTGATACAGTCGATACGTCACCAAATTCTAGTATGGAGCGGTGATCCAAAAGGATTCCGTCGAAGAGTATGAGCTTCTGGCAAAGCATGGAGGTGGCTATCCCAATTTCATGTCTTTGTTCAAACAAACGGTAATTTCCATTAAACCATTTCATTTTGTTGTCTAATTTGTGGCTAATGCAACAATCCCTTTCGTATTAAACTTGTAGGCTAATTCGGAGTTTATGGATGCCGAATCAAGACAAGTCACTAATGGTTTCGACTTTAAGGTCCGTTCATTTCACAAATACGACATCAACTGGTATCGCGTTCGTACCTATGGCAAAGAGCTATCTATGGCCGCCCAAAAGTCTACAAATTGTTGTGTCTCTGCTATCGGTGAAGGAGATACCGAGTATTACAAAAGAGTTGTAGCAATTTATGAACTTCAATTCTGCGGTGCAAACCCACCTAACGTCGTAGTCTTCAAATGTTATTGTTTCTAGCCAAAGGAGACTAGAAGGACTCATGAACATATAGGGCTAGCGGAAATCAAACAAAGCACCCATTTTGATGTTCCCGATGTCTATATTATGGCTCAATGGGCAACTCAAGTTTTCTATCTACCATGGGCCTATCAAAGTGATCCAAATCTCAATGGTTGGGATGTCGTTTATGAAATGCCGCCATGTGTTAGAACCCCCCCCCC
>NW_025280281.1:0-1220 GCF_018294505.1 Triticum aestivum
GATCGTCAAAGTCGTCTCCACCAAATCGATAGTTATCATCTCATCGAAAGATCGGGACACCCTCGCCTCTATCACTGTTGTTGGTGCTTCTTTGGCTCCTGCTACTGCTGCTGCTGGTACCCAGGAGGATGATGAGTATGCGGGCGATTATGAGGATGAGGTTGATCAAAATCAGAACTACGTGCAGCCACCAGCACCACCACCAGCAGGTCGACCTCAGGTATATATTCGTAATGGTAGGCCTGCACCACCACCTCAGGTACGAGATGATATCCATATTCCTAAACAAAAAATGAATATTCCACCATTTGAAGGTAGATATGTTGATGAGGACATCAATACCATTGTTACACCCACAGCCCCTACTGCTACATATACGGGACCAATTACTAGAGCTCGCGCACGCCAATTAAATTATCAGGTACTTTCGTTTCTTGGTAATGATTCTAATGTTCATGAGAATATGATGCTGCCTAAATTGGATACATTTGTTTTGCTTACAAATGAAGGGCCTAGCTTGGAGCAGGATGAACATTGGAGCAAGAACAAGCATGGAGATGATGCCATGCGCAAGGGGAACAAGAACGGAGTTACAAGTGATGATTTCAGGACTTTGAAGCCACCATAATGGGTGCATGAAGCCTTGGACAAAATATACAAGATGCCACTTCATAAATTTCGTCCCGAGGCTATTATAGGTGCTGCGTCACCTTTTTATTGGGCCAGGCCCATGTAATTTCGAAATACATAGGTATAGGCTATTTTTAGAGTCCGTATGTGTGGGGAAACAAGAGATAGGGTTGATTTCGGACCCGTCCACCAAGGGCCACGAAATTCCCCCTCTCTTCCTCCATATATACAGCCCTTAGGGCACCGTTTAGACTTTGGGTTTTGTCTAGATTAAAAGTTCGCCATAGCTGCAACTTCGCGTACTTCGTTTGTGTTCAACGACCAGACAAAGGCGTCACAGAACCCCACCTTGATCAATAAAGCTTTCATCTTATATTCGCAATATCCAGATTGCAATCTTAGTTTCTTGCTTGTTCTTCGTTTGCTCGCAGGAAACAGACCCTCGTGGTCAGGTTGATCGTGCTCCGGCGTGGTCACTAACCTCTCGGAGTTGGTTTAGCGATTGCTAAGGCGCGACGTCCTCGCACGTTCGTAGTCGGATCGTCAAAGTCGACTTCCACCAAAGCGATATCCATCATCTCATCGAAAGA
>NW_025280282.1:0-1220 GCF_018294505.1 Triticum aestivum
TCATTGGAGATAGATACACTTTATGTTAGATTTACCGTCTTGTAAACTAAGCTTATGTTGTTAGAAATTGACGTTTTGATTAATTTGGGATTTTTGTTTCGTGTCAAAACCTGGACGTCTGATTCAATGGTTTCTTCTTTGTTGTTGTAAACCAGCCTTTGTGTGTGTGTGACTTCTGTGGCTTGCACTTGCAGCTAGGGGCTAGGCGTTGCGCGTGTGTGATTTTTGTGCTTGCACTTACAGCTGGCCCCTAGCCATCTTGCCACCCGGTCAACTAGGTGATGTACACTGCCTAACTACTGCTTGTTTGCTTACTGCTACGGACAATTCTTGTGTTGTGCTCGTTGGAGTGTGTGGGTGTTCTTCTGAAAAAAGGCTGTACTGGCTGGAGTGTGTCCGTGTTCTTCTGAAAAAAAATATTACTGGCACTGGAACAATGATTCATGCTAGTGCAATACTGGTCTACTAGACTGTTGTTTAGTGGTTGATTGATGCTATAGTTGTACGGCTCTACAATTCTTAAGCCTACTTTAAAAAATCGGACTGAAAGTTGAACCGTTGAGGCTACCGGTTTAGGTTTTTATCGGCCGGACTGCCGGTTCAACTCGTTCAATAGCGACAAAAAACTGGAGTATTTCAGTTATTTAAAAAGAATTGACCTCTAATCAAATGAATCATTTATTGGTTATAATCCACTATGGAATCACAAATTGTGGCTAGCCTAGTTGGTAGGGCTGTTGGACGTGCGGTGCCTGAATGTCAATGGTTCAATTCCTAGTTTACACATGATGTTCTTGTTATTTTATTACTAGCTTTTTGCTAAAGACTGGTGCACCTAAAAAAATCGAATGAGGCCTCGATTCTGGGTTTTAGTCTGACCAGCGGTCCAGTACGGTTTTCAAAACTATGTTCAAAAGCGCACTCGTTTGCTGTTGGTCTTCCACTCCTTCATGAGTACCGGCGTTGAATTGTTAATTTTTTTTTGAACCAAGTTGAATTGTTAATTTGACATGATCATTTTAAAGTGTGCATTTGCATTTATGGTCATCAAGTCATCCAAAAAACCGCGGAAAAGTATGGTTAATATGATATTCACTGCAACCATATCGAAATAGTTCCGTACGAGTATTTAGTACCGAACTGTATTGTTTTTGTACCATATTGCCCAAAAAGAATGAAAACTTTATTTACCAATATAAAAACGTATTTATACAAAAAAA
>NW_025280283.1:0-1220 GCF_018294505.1 Triticum aestivum
GAATTCATTGGTGTAGGGGTTGAAGATGAAGTTCATCATGCGAGAGAACGTCGGAGGAGCGTTGGCGAGGCCAAAAGACATGACGGTGTATTCATATGAACCAAAGCTTGTTCTGAACGCCGTCTTGGGAATATCTTGCTCACGAATACGAATCTGATGATAACCCATACGGAGATCAAGCTTGGAGAATACTTGAGCACCCTTGAGTTGTTCGAACAGCTCATTGATGTTGGGAAGTGGGTATTTGTTCTTGATGGTCTTCTTGTTTACTGGACGGTAATCAACACAAAGTCGACTCGATCCATCCTTCTTCTTCACAAAAAGAACACCACAACCCCACGGAGAAGTACTAGGCCGAATGAGACCCAATCTTTCTTGCTCATCGAGTTGTTTCTTCAGCTCCTTCAACTCTTCGGGGCCGAGCTTGTAAGGACGTTTGCACACAGGTTCCGTGCCAGGCTCAAGTTCAATAACGAATTCAACTGGCCGGTGCGGAGTCATTCCTGGGAGCTCTTCTGGAAAGACGTCTTGATATTCGCAAACGACAGGAATTTGAGAGATAGCATCCAATTCACCCTTCTCATTGAGAGAAAACAACCGGATGGAATTATCCCGAGCGGCAAAGACAATGACATCCTCAGACGAATGAGTCAGTTGAATCTGCCTGGCTGCACAATCAAGCTGAGCTTTATGCTTAGAGAGCCAGTCCATCCCGAGAATAAGATCGATATTGGAGTTACCAAGAACCATAGGAGAAGCAAGAAACTTGAAATCGCCCATCGTGATAGCGACATCTGGCACCTCCAGACTTGCGCTCAAACGTTTGCCAGGAGAAATGATATCCATATGTTTACCCAAATGAGAAGAAACGAACTCATGCTTGGTAAAAAATGGCTTTGACATGAAACAATGCGATGCACCCGTGTCAAAAAGAACTTTTGCAGGAATATCATTAATAGGAAGGTTACCCATAATGACATCTGAAGAATCCTCAGCCTGAGCTGCATTCAGCATATTGACCTTGGCGTGCTTGGGATTGTGCTTGACCACAGCTGTACTTGCCGATCTGACAGGAGGAGGAGGAGGAAGACGCCTCTGGTTGGTACACTTGTTGGCATAGTGACCCTTCTGTTGGCACTTGTTGCACGTGACCTCTGAAAGCGGACGGTGATACGGAGCACTCGATCTTGGCGCTTGAGACGAAGACTTGTTCTGAAAGC
>NW_025280284.1:0-1220 GCF_018294505.1 Triticum aestivum
ATTATTCATGCTAGAATTGTATTAACCGGAAACATAATACATGTGTGAATACATAGACAAACAGAGTGTCACTAGTATGCCTCTACTTGACTAGCTCGTTGATCAAAGATGGTTATGTTTCCTAGCCATAGACATGAGTTGTCATTTGATTAACGGGATCACATCATTAGGAGAATGATGTGATTGACTTGACCCATTCCGTTAGCTTAGCACTCGATCGTTTAGTATGTTGCTATTGCTTTCTTCATGACTTATACATGTTCCTATGACTATGAGATTATGCAACTCCCGTTTACCGGAGGAACACTTTGTGTGCTACCAAATGTCACAACGTAATTGGGTGATTATAAAGGTGCTCTACAGGTGTCTCCAAAGGTACTTGTTGGGTTGGCGTATTTCGAGATTAGGATTTGTCACTCCGATTGTCGGAGAGGTATCTCTGGGCCCACTCAGTAATACACATCACTATAAGCCTTGCAAGCATTGTGACTAATGAGTTAGTTGCGGGATGATGTATTACGGAACGAGTAAAGAGACTTGCCGGTAACGAGATTGAACTAGGTATCGAGATACCGACGATCGAATCTTGGGCAAGTAACATACCGATGACAAAGGGAACAACGTATGTTGTTATGCGGTCTGACCGATAAAGATCTTCGTAGAATATGTGGGAACCAATATGAGCATCCAGGTTTCGCTATTGGTTATTGACCGGAGAGGTGTCTCGGTCATGTCTACATAGTTCTCGAACCCGTAGGGTCCGCACGCTTAACGTTACGATGACAGTTATATTATGAGTTTATATGTTTTGATGTACCGAAGGTTGTTCGGAGTCCCGGATGTGATCACGGACATGACGAGGAGTCTCGAAATGGTCGAGACATAAATATTGATATATTGGAAGCCTATGTTTGGACATCGGAAGTGTTCCGGGTGAAATCGGGATTTTTCCGGAGTACCGGGAGGTTACCGGAACCCCCGGTAACTTAATGGGCCTTATTGGGCCTAGGTGGAAGAGAGGAGAGGAGGCCAGGGCAGGGCCGCGCGCCCCTCCGCCCCCCCCCCCCAGTCCGAATAGGACAAGGAGAGGGGGGCGGCGCCCCCCCTTCCTTCCTTCCCTCCACCTTTTCGCCCGTCCTCTCCTAGTCCAACATGGAAAAGGGGGGAGTCCTACTCCCGGTAGGAGTTGGACTCCTCCTGGCGCGCCTCTCCTCTAGGCC
>NW_025280285.1:0-1220 GCF_018294505.1 Triticum aestivum
TCAATCCCAAAAGATGCTAATAAGTATGCAAAGCTCCAGCAATCCTTCTAAGGACTGGAGTAAGCATCTCGGAGTTGGAATGTATGCTTTGATGATGATCAAAGATTTTGGGTTTGTACAAAGTTTATGAGAAACTTGTATTTCCAAAGAAGTGAGTGGGAGCACTATAGAATTTCTGATGAGTATATGTTGTTGACATATTGATGATCAGAGATGATGTAGAATTTCTGGAAAGCATATAGGGTTATTTTGAAAGTGTTTTTCAATGGAAAGCCTGGATTAAGCTACTTGAACATTGAGCATCAAGATCTATAAGGATAGATCAAAATGCTTAATAATACTTTCAAATGAGCACATACCTTGACATGATCTTGAAGGTGTTCAAGATGGACCAGTCAAAGAAGGAGTTCTTGCCTGAGTTGTAAGGTACGAAGTCAAGACTTAAAGCTCGACCATGGCAGAATAGAGAGAAAGGACGAAGGTCGTCCCCTATGCTTAAAACGTAGGCTCTTCAGTATGCTATGCTGTGTACCGCACCTGAAGTGTGCCTTCCCATGAGTCAGTCAAGGGGTACAAGAGTGATCCATGAATGGATCATAGGACAGCGGTCAAAGTTATCCTTAGTAACTAGTGGACTAAGGAATTTTTCTCGATTATGGAGGTGGTAAAAGAGTTCGTCGTAAAGGTTACGACGATGCAAGCTTAAACACCTATCCGGATAGCTCTGAGTAGAGAGACCGGATACATATAATGGAGCAATAATTTAGAATAGCTCCAAGTAGAACAGTTGTTTGGAATAGCTCCAAATAGAGCGTGGTAGCTGCATCTAGGAGATGACATAAAGATTTGTAAAGCACACACGGATCTGAAAGGTTCAGACCCATTGACTAAAACCTCTCTCACAAGCAACATGATCAAACATAAAACTCATTGAGTGTTAATCACATAGTGATGTGAACTAGACTACTGACTCTAGTAAACTCTTGGGTATTAGTCACATGGCGATGTGACCTGTGAGTGTTAATCACATGACAATGTGAACTAGATTATTGACTCTAGTGCAAGTGGGAGACTGTTGGAAATATGCCCTAGAGGCAATAATAAAAGTATTATTATTATATTTCCTTGTTCATGATAATTGTCTTTTATTCATGCTATAACTGTATTATCCGGAAATCGTAATACACGTGTGAATACATAGACCACAATATGTCCCTAGT
>NW_025280286.1:0-1220 GCF_018294505.1 Triticum aestivum
AAGTCCTCACTCATTTGATCATACCGTCTTGCCCTCAAAAGCGAGATTGTTCTCGAGCTTAGTAACATACCGGTGGTTCGTGATTTTCTGAATGTCTTCTCGGAAGTATCACCAGGTCGTCACCTGACCGTTATGTTGAGCTCGTGATCAAGTTGGTTTCTTGTGAACCACCCTTTCTCCAAGAATCTGTGTTGGATATCCCGGAGCTAGTTGGTTAAGCTAGACAACAACTTGGAGAGTTGGAAGATAAAAGCTTGCCTAACTTAGTTCATTTTTCAAAAGGGATATCTTGTGTTTGTGTGTGTTGAAGAAAGATGATATCTTCATCGATTGGTCCCTGTGATCAGTTGCTGGACCTACTGTCTTATCAATCCTTTGATTTGAGTGTAGGCTATCGTCAAATCAAATTAGTACCAACGATATTCGTAATGTTGTCTTACTCGTGGTTGATCCCTCGAGCATACACCATTATATCTTTTGGTCTGACCAATGCTATCACCTTGTTCACTTAACTATGGAATTCCTTTTAAAAGGAAACCCGGATGAATTGTTGTTGAGCCCATTGACAACATCCTTATCTCCTCCATGATTTTGTTGGACATTAAGCTAGTGTTGGAAATTTTTGAAAGCATTTTCTTCATGCTAGCTCATGAAGTATTTGTTGATGAAAGGAGTGACTTCCTTTTATACACGTGCATTTTGATGTAAGTTGCCGTCGTGAATTCGAGAAAGATTGTTTTGTTTCTTTTGGAATCATCCCAAATCAGTCATGCACGTGCGAAGAATTCTGTGGTCTGATAGACTGATCATCTTCATTCCATAGGTATATCCTAGCACACCAAGCCACTGATTGACTTGTTCAAGGAAAAGAAGTCTATGCTTGGGATCTAATCCATGGACTTGCGTAAAGACTTCGATATCCTCGATGATGGTTCCCCACCTGAACTCGGTAGTGTTTAATTATAAGACTACTACGTGGCCATGCTTGTCTGGGACAACGTGTTCACATGTTTGTAGCAGATCCAGCTCATGTTTTGGAGCTTGCTATCGTAGTTCATTTCCCGAGAATCTCGCAACGTCATCTCGTCGATTTGTGTTGCAAACTTTCATTTTTCTTCCTAGACTCGATGGGTCTGGAATATTCTGACACCAACCAGATCTGAATCTCAGGCAGATATGATGGTTGGAACATTTCCCCAAGAACTATAATATTGGTTCCT
>NW_025280287.1:0-1220 GCF_018294505.1 Triticum aestivum
TTACTTACAGAGTGGTACAACGAGGTGCTTACCTAAGCAGGGGATTATCACTGCTTAGATTATATAGGTCACAAGAAGGGTCAAACAGACCCATGGAAAGGAAAATGTGATCATTAGGTTAAACAGAACAATGGAAAGGAAAAATGTGTTTAAACACATATTTCGGGGGTATATCCTTCCCAAGGATAAGCAGAGCATGATATCCATGACAGGATATAATGTAGAAAACCCTTTAGGTAAGGGGAGAGAAATTTCATGACATTACCCATACAACGGTGTTCGGATAATTGAGCAAGAAACATTTAGCATTGGGCTTCGGATGTTCTTGTTGAAAATCAGAGTATCGCAGACATGCTTCGAGATAGCATTGACATGGCCTTCAGGTGAAGATCAGACTTTGGAATCACGAAGGATCCATCTGGAATAACTTGTAGAATAAGTCTTACAATTTCCTCATGGATGAATGGATAACCTTGCTGAAAAGGAATCTATATTGATAGGTCCTCCAACCGGGGGGGGGGTGCTAGGCATGACATCATGTTAGCGGGTCATCAAAGGATCAACATCATAACTCTTGGAAAGGTGTCCCAACCATCATATCTGACCGAGATTCAGATCCGATTGGTGTCAGGATACCTGAGATTCAGGATGTCTGAGAAGAAAAGGCGCAACACAAATCGTTGAAATGGCATTGCAAGCTTCTCGGGAAATGAACTATGGGAGCGGGTTTTTGAAGCAATAGTTCACCATTAAACCAAGGAGAGGACAAGGAGGTGTCTGGTGAACTCAACGGCAATTCACCGAGATTCCCAAAAGATGGATTTCCACCATTAAGTGAACAATGGGATAACATTTGTTAGATCAAATGATATAAGGAAGTATGCTCGAGGAAAACATACACAATTAAACACTGGTTGAAGGGTGCGCCCGAAGTACGGGTTGGGTTGCACGACCAATGTTAGAATGGTGATTCAATTAGCGAAGGACTTAGAATGAACTATCGCCCATTCACTTCAAAGCAATAGGGTTGTTAGAAGTTTTGAATTCACACGTCATAGCTCCATTGTCGGTATTCCGGTTGAAAACAATACGGGGACCAAGGAATGAACGAAGATGGCAAGAAGTATTATGATATCAAGAATTATTAAGAGGTGGTGAAATTCTCACCACATTCTTGACAAAAAGAGATGGTAATACTTCCGAGGTAAGGAAGATCAACT
>NW_025280288.1:0-1220 GCF_018294505.1 Triticum aestivum
TTAGTGCCAAGTTTGAGCATGAACATTGTATCTGGATCTCGTTTAATACGAGATGGCTACTCATTTAAGTCTGAGAATAATGGTTGTTCGATTTATATGAGAGATATGTTTTATGGTCATGCTCCGATGGTCAATGGTTTATTCTTAATGAATCTCGAGCGTAATATTACACATGTTCATAGTGTAGATGCCAAAAGATTTAAAGTTGATAACGATAGTCCCACATACTTGTGGCACTGCCGCCTTGGTCACATTGGTGTCAAGCGCATGAAGAAGCTCCATGCCGATGGACTTTTAGAGTCTCTTGATTATGAATCGTTTGACACGTGCGAACCATGCCTCTTGGGCAAAATGACCAAGACTCCGTTCTCCGGAACAATGGAGCGAGCAACCAACTTGTTGGAAATCATACATACCGATGTGTGCGGTCCAATGAGCGTTGAGGCTCGCGGAGGATATCGTTATGTTCCCACTCTCACTGATGACTTGAGTAGATATGGGTATGTCTACTTAATGAAACACAAGTCTGAGACCTTTGAAAAGTTCAAGGAATTTCAGAATGAGGTAGAGAATCAACGTGACCGAAAGATAAAATTCTTACGATCAGATCGTGGAGGAGAATACTTAAGTCACGAATTTGGTACACACTTAAGGAAATGTGGAATCGTTTCACAACTCACGCCGCCTGGAACACCTCAGCGAAACGGTGTGTCCGAACGTCGTAATCGCACCCTATTGGATATGATGCGGTCTATGATGTCTCTTACTGATTTACCGCTATCATTTTGGGGATACGCTCTAGAGACAGCTACATTCACTTTAAATAGGGCACCGTCTAAATCCGTTGAGACGACACCGTATGAATTATGGTTTGGAAAGAAACCTAAGCTGTCGTTTCTAAAAGTTTGGGGATGCGATGCTTATGTCAAGAAACTTCAACCTGAAAAGCTCGAACCCAAGTCGGAAAAATGCGTATTCATAGGATACCCTAAGGAAACTGTCGGGTATACCTTCTACTTAAGATCCGAAGGCAAGATCTTTGTTGCCAAGAACGGATGCTTTCTGGAAAAAGAGTTTCTCTCGAAAGAAGTAAGTGGGAGGAAAGTAGAACTCGATGAAGTACTACCTCTTGAACGGGAAAGTGGCGCAGCGCAGGAAACCGTTCCTGTGATGCCCACACCAACTGAAGAGGAAAACAATGATGATGATCAAGGTACTTC
>NW_025280289.1:0-1220 GCF_018294505.1 Triticum aestivum
TGATACAAACTAACTGATTTGAATAAATATGTGTGTACTAACGCGCGCGACTCTTTCTTATTTTAGCCCTCGGCCGGATCGTCGAAACAATCGAGTACGTCGTCAAAGCGTGGCGCAACCAAGACGATGAAACAAGGAGAAACATGCACCATCGAGGTTGTCGACAGTGCAACCGGCAGGCCGCTGGAGCCCCGCAAGAACGCCATCAAGTTTGTCAGCCAATGCGGAGCCATTGTTAGAGACAACGTCTCGATCACCGTCCAGGAGTGGAATGAGCCAAAGAAGGCACGAATTGATGGTTTCACTTTTGTCGATAAGAGAACAAAAAAAGATTGCTTCAAGAAGCTTATGGAACATTTCGTTCTACCTCCGGAATACAACAAATTCGATGAGGAGGGTAACAAGATTGAGGAAAACAAGGAGAGGAGGAGGCTAGTCAAACAGTTCGCTCTTCATAAGATGGCCGACGCATTCCGGAAATTCAAGCAAAATCTAGCCCATGACTTTGTCAAGCAGAACAAGACTCCGGATTTCAAAGGACAATATGAGAAACTGAAACATGATTGGCCATAATTTGTGAAGCAAAAGAAATCGGAGCAGTTCATTCAAATATCGAAAAAAAATAAGGAAAATGCGGCTAAGAAGGAGTACAATCATGTTATGGGGCCAGGAGGGTATCGCATTTGGGTGCCTAGGTTGGAGAAGATGGAGAACGAGCTGAGGGCGCGAGGAATCCGTCCAGGTACGGAGGGATGGGACCCAAGGGCCAAAAGCTGGTGGTACAGGCATGGGGGAACGCTGAACCCGGAGACAGGGGAGTGTGTTTACCGGGGCAAATTAATTAAACCCACCCAAGCCCTTATTAACGCAATGAGGGATGCTCAACAGGGGAAGATCAAGTTCAACAGAGAGAACGACGCGCTGACAAAAGCCCTCGGGAATCCTGAACACGGAGGACGTGTACGAGGCATGGGGCACATTCCGTGGAAAATAGGGTTCCCCCAGAACGATGACCCGTACGGTTACAGAAGCCGTAAGAGAAAGATGGATCGGGAAGCAGATGTTGTGGCGCGGTTGGCATCGGAAATGGATGTGATGAAGAAAACCATGAGTGTACTAGTAGCCGAAAGAGATGCAGCTCGGGTGCAGCATGAAGATCATCCAGCGGATCTCGGAAGCCAGCAGCGGAGAAGCAGCGTGGCTTCCACGGAGGCCCCACC
>NW_025280290.1:0-1220 GCF_018294505.1 Triticum aestivum
GAGTCTGAAATACATCTTCACCCAACCGGATTTGAATCTCAGGCAAAGACGTTGGGTTGAGTTGATCTCAGACTACGACTTAGGAATTACTTACACCCCGGGCAAAGCCAACGTCATGGCTGATGCGCTAAGCCGTAAATCCTATTGTAACAACTTGATGTTACAACAAAGCCAACCACTTCTCCACGAGGAATTCTGTAAGCTTAACCTTCACCTTGTTCCTCAAGGATTTCTATCTACCCTGGTGGCGAAACCTACCCTTACGGATCAGATCATCCAAGCTCAGAAGGTAGATCCAGGGATCTCCCGTATTAAGAGAAACATCAAGAAAGGAGTTGCGGATTGTTTCTCCGTTGATGACCAAGGTGTTGTGTTCTTTGGAGACCGCCTAGTGGTTCCCAAGGTACGCAACCTGAGGCGATTGATCCTTAAGGAAGCCCATGAATCTCCTCTCACCATTCATCCTGGTAGTACTAAAATGTATCAGGACCTACGCCAGAGGTTTTGGTGGACTAGGATGAAGAGAGAAATTGCTCAATACATTGCTAATTGCGACGTCTGCCGACGTGTTAAAGCAGAGCATCAGCGACCTGCTGGCACCCTTCAGCCTCTAGCTATTCCTGAATGGAAATGGGATAAAATCGGTATGGATTTCATCACCGGGTTTCCCAGGACCAAGAGAGGGAATAATGCTATCTTCGTTGTTGTCGATCGTCTTTCCAAAGTAGCCCACTTCCTACCTGTTCGTGAGAGTATAACCGCTAGCCAGCTAGCAGCCTTGTACATCTCCCGAATAGTGTCTCTGCATGGTGTTCCATTGGAAATTAACTCAGACCGCGGAAGTCTCTTCACCTCTCGATTTTGGGAAAGCTTCCAAAATGCAATGGGAACTCGTCTCTCTTTTAGCACCGCCTTTCACCCTCAATCAAGTGGTCAGGTAGAACGAGTTAATCAAATTCTGGAGGATATGCTCCGAGCTTCTGTCATCTCCTTCGGCATGGATTGGGAGAAATGCCTTCCATTCGCCGAGTTCGCTTATAACAATAGTTACCAAGCTAGCTTGGGCAAAGCCCCTTTCGAGGTTCTCTATGGACGAAAATGTCGAACGCCTCTTAACTGGTCAGAAACCGGGGAAAGACAACTCTTTGGCCCGGATATGATTCAGGAAGCAGAAGAGCAGGTTCGCATTATTCGTGAGAAATTGAAAACAGCCCAATCTC
>NW_025280291.1:0-1220 GCF_018294505.1 Triticum aestivum
GACACGGCCTAGTTAAACTCGGATCATGTTTCACTTAGATGACTAGAGGGATGTCTATCTGAGTGGGAGTTCATTATATAATTTGATTAGATGAACTTAATTATCATGAACTTAGTCTAAAATCTTTACACTATGTATTGTAGATCAAATGGCCAACGTTGTCCTCAATTTCAACGCGTTCCTAGAGAAAACCAAGCTGAAAGATGATGGCAGCAACTATACGGACTGGGTCCGGAACCTGAGGCTCATCCTCATAGTAGCCAAGAAAGATTATGTCTTAGAAGCACCGCTAGGTGATGCACCAATCCCTGAGAACCAAGACGTTATGAACGCTTGGCAGCAGCGTGCTGATGATTACTCCCTCGTTCAGTGCGGCATGCTTTACAGCCTAGAACCGGGTCTCCAAAAGCGTTTTGAGAAACATGGAGCATACGAGATGTTCGAGGAGCTGAAATTGGATTTCCAAGCTCATGCCCGGGTCGAGAGATATGATGTCTCCGACAAGTTCTTCAGCTGTAAAATGGAGGAGAACAGTTCTGTTAGTGAGCACATACTCAGAATGTCCGGGTTGCACAACCGCTTGACTCAGCTGGGAGTTAATCTCCCGGATGACGCGGTCATTGACAGAATCCTTCAGTCGCTTCCACCAAGCTTCAAGAGCTTTGTGATGAACTACAATATGCAGGGGATGGAAAAGACCATTCCTGGGGTATATTCAATGCTGAAATCAGCTGAGGTAGAGATCAGGAAAGAACATCAAGTGTTGATGGTGAATAAAACCACTAAGTTCAAGAAGGGCAAGGGTAAGAAGAACTTCAAGAAGGACGGCAAGGGAGTTGCCGCGCCCGGTAAACCAGTTACTGGGAAGAAGTCAAAGAATGGACCCAAGCCCGAGACTGAGTGCTTTTATTGCAAGGGAAGTGGTCACTGGAATCGGAACTGCCCCAAATACTTAGCGGACAAGAAGAAGGCCGGCAACACCAAAGGTATATGTGATATACATGTAATTGATGTGTACCTTACCAGTACTCGTAGTAGCTCCTGGGTATTTGATACCGGTGCGGTTGCTCATATTTGTAACTCAAAACAGGAACTACGGAATAAACGGAGACTGGCGAAGGACGAGGTGACGATGCGCGTCGGGAATGGTTCCAAGGTCGATGTGATCGCCGTCGGCACGCTACCTCTGCATCTACCCACGGGATTAGTTTTAAACCTCA
>NW_025280292.1:0-1220 GCF_018294505.1 Triticum aestivum
GGAATACGACCATTGACGCCCCCTGAAAGGTCCCATCTCCGCTACGGCTGATGGCCGCGACTGCCCCATGACGACCGCTGCGGCTAACGGCTGCGTCAACGTTCACCTTAGCATGATTCTCCGGTGGTGGCACCCAGATCTTGGCTGCCGGCTAAGCCCTTGATGTGCCTGTTCTTGGAGATGTTTCAAGTGACCGCAGCTCTGCCAAGTAAGAGTTGATGAACCCGTTGATCGCATGTGGACTCTGAAAAATACCCTCATGGATAGCTTTCCGCCTGGCACTCCATATTGCCCAAAGTGAGACAGATAACCGCTGGAAGGCCTCAGTATCCAGTGCTTCGCTCATGGTAAATATCCAGCTTCTAGCATTCTCCTCCTGATTTGTGCTGATCAGCTCAAGCACTGATTCCGACGACAAGGCCCATGTACACCTTTGACACAGGACAGCTCAATAGGGCATGTCTCCAACTATCATGTGCTCCACATAAAATACAAGCCGTCGTTGTGGCCATATTTCTATGATGAAGGAGATCTTGTGAAGGCATGGAGTGTTGTGCTAAATGCCACAAGAATATTTTCAGCTTGGTCGGTACCTGCAGCGACCAGATATCATCCCAACCTCCCTGTCTTGCTGATGTATGAGACGTGCTTTCACTCTCCTCCAGCCACGCTTCCCTCTCCAACTTGATCCTCACTATCATGCGGTATGCAGAACGTACTGTGAAAATTCCTCGTTTTTCCTCATTCCAGGCCCAGAAGTCCTGTACTCTTCTATGGCAAAGTGGTATTCTGAGTATTGCTTCTTCATCAAAATGTATAAAAGTGTTCCGTACAACCTCCTCTCTCCATACAGCGGAGCTGCTGTCAATGAGTTCTGCCACTCGAATAGGCGGATGTTGGATTAAAGAAGTAATTGGACGCTTGACACCGTCCCGAGGAATCCAATTCTGCTCCCCAATCATTGTTGTCTCCCCATCCCCAATCCTTCTAATAATCCCTTGAGATAGGATGTCACGACCACCTAGAATTGCACGCCAAATTTGTGAAGGATGAGAGCCCAACTCAGCCCCGAGTAAATCTGAACCTGGAAAGTATGCCGCTTTCAGGACTTGAGCACTTAAAGAGTCAGGGTCATCGAGTACTCTCCAAGCCTGCCTAGCCAGAAGTGCTAAGTTAAAAATCTCAATATCACGAAAACCCAAACCTCCCACATGCTTAGG
>NW_025280293.1:0-1220 GCF_018294505.1 Triticum aestivum
GCATCCGACATGTTTCCCCGTCTTCGTCCCTTATGCTTGCCACTCCCAGGTCCGCTCCAAAGACGATTCTACATTCTCACTACCATTACAACCGTTCCCTAACAATGGATAATGTCCTATACTACTTACTCTCCCGCTCAATCACGGAGACGAGTTTTCCACGGTTTCCACCCCTCCCTCCATACCGCAGCAACACGAGTTTTTTCCACCCCTTTCAGAACGCGCTCTTCGCGCCACAAAGCCGCCCCAAGACGCGCGAGCAATGAGCATCGAGCTTAAACATATCGCAAACGTCAAACATAATATAACGGGATTAATATATATCGCGCACGTGCGACATGTTTGTCACAAGGCGCAAAAAATAATTATAAAAGGAATGCAACACGAGGACTTCCCAGGAGGTCACCCATCCTAGTACTACTCTCGCCCAAGCACGCTTAACTTCAAAGTTTTGATGGGATCCGATGCTTTAGTGCTGGTATGATCGCATCCGACATGTTTCCCCGTCTTCGTCCCTTATGCTTGCCACTCCCAGGTCCGCTCCAAAGACGATTCTACATTCTCACTACCATTACAACCGTTCCCTAACAATGGATAATGTCCTATACTACTTACTCTCCCGCTGAATCACGGAGACGAGTTTTCCACGGTTTCCACCCCTCCCTCCATACCGCAGCAACACGAGTTTTTTCCACCCCTTTCAGAACGCACTCTTCGCGCCACAAAGCCGCCCCAAGACGCGCGAGCAATGAGCATCGAGCTTAAACATATCGCAAACGTCAAACATAATATAACGGGATTAATATATATCGCGCACGTGCGACATGTTTGTCACAAGGCGCAAAAAATAATTATAAAAGGAATGCAACACGAGGACTTCCCAGGAGGTCACCCATCCTAGTACTACTCTCGCCCAAGCACGCTTAACTTCGGAGTTCTGATGGGATCCGGTGCTTTAGTGCTGGTATGATCGCATCCGACATGTTTCCCCGTCTTCGTCCCTTATGCTTGCCACTCCCAGGTCCGCTCCAAAGACGATTCTACATTCTCACTACCATTACAACCGTTCCCTAACAATGGATAATGTCCTATACTACTTACTCTCCCGCTCAATCACGGAGACGAGTTTTCCACGGTTTCCACCCCTCCCTCCATACCGCAGCAACACGAGTTTTTTCCACCCCTTTCAGAACGCGCTCTTCGCGCCACAAAGCCGCCCC
>NW_025280294.1:0-1220 GCF_018294505.1 Triticum aestivum
CCACATGGGCTGTAGGGGGTGCGCCTTGGCCTACATGGGCCAAGGGCACCAGCCCCTAGAGGCCCATGCGCCAAGATAAAGGAAAAAGGGAAGAGTCCTCAAGGGGGAAGGCACCTCCGAGGTGCCTTGGGGAGGATGGACTCCTCCCCATCCTTAGCCGCACCCCTTCCTTGGAGGAGGGGGCAAGGCTGCGCCTCCCCCCTCTCCCTTGGCCCTATATATAGTGGGGAAAAGGAGGAGCAATCAGACCTAAGGCCTTTGGTTGCCTCCCTCTCCCTCCCGTGACACATCTCCTCTCCCGTAGGTGCTCGGCGAAGCCCTGCAGGATTGCCACGCTCCTCCACCACCACCACGCCGTTGTGCTGCTGTTGGATGGAGTCTTCCTCAACCTCTCCCTCTCTCCTTGCTGGATCAAGGCGTGGGAGACGTCACCGGGCTGTACGTGTGTTGAACGCGGAGGTGCCGTACGTTCGGCACTTGATCATCGGTGATCTGAATCACGACGAGTACGACTCCATCAACCCCGTTCACTTGAACGCTTCCGCTTAGCGATCTACAAGGGTATGTAGATGCAAACTCTTCTCTCCTTCTACTCGTTGCTGGTCTCTCCATAGATAGATCTTGGTGTTGCGTAGGAAAAGTTTTTGAATTTCTGCTACGTTCCCCAACAGTGGCA
Organism: Triticum aestivum; assembly: GCF_018294505.1. Lineage (NCBI taxonomy): Eukaryota > Viridiplantae > Streptophyta > Magnoliopsida > Poales > Poaceae > Triticum > Triticum aestivum. The sequence continues at coordinate 677 of NW_025280294.1, forward strand.
TCATGAGCTAGGTCTATTGCGTAGATTCTTTGCACGAGTAGAACACAAAGTAGTTGTGGGCGTCGATATTGTTCAATATGCTTGCCGTTACTAGTCTTATCTTGATTCGGCGGCATCGTGGGATGAAGCGGCCCGGACCAACCTTACACGTACGCTTACGTGAGACCGGTTCCACCGACAAACATGCACTAGTTGCATAAGGTGGCTGGCGGGTGTCTGTCTCTCCCACTTTAGTCGGATCGGATTCGATGAAAAGGGTCCTTATGAAGGGTAAATAGCAATTGGCATATCACGTTGTGGTTCATGCGTAGGTAAGAAACGTTCTTGCTAGAAACCCATAGCAGCCACGTAAAACATGCAAACAACAATTAGAGGACGTCTAACTTGTTTTTGCAGGGTATGCTATGTGATGTGATATGGCCAGAAGAATGTGATGAATGATATGTGATGTATGAGATTGATCATGTTCTTGTAATAGGATTCACGACTTGCATGTCGATGAGTATGACAACCGGCAGGAGCCATAGGAGTTGTCTTTATTTTT
>NW_025280295.1:0-1220 GCF_018294505.1 Triticum aestivum
TATGAAAAATGATCAGAAAAATCCAATCTATCCATCTGTACTATTTTCATGCATGACCAAACAAGTTAAATTTATGTTTTAATCAGAACAAGGAAAGGCACTTTAAAAGGCCATATTTGAATTTGAAATTTGAATCTTTGATTCAAATTTGCTCAAACACTTCTGGCTTTAGTTGCATTAGCCCAACACACTCATATTGCCATGTTTCATGCATGCATCATATTGTTGCACATTGTTTGGTGATGCCTGTGAATCGTTATCCTTTGCGACAGGATCTGTCCCCGAGGAGTACCGTGATTACCCTAACGAAGAATCGTATCCGTGCAACGAACCATCAGGCAAGCAACCAACCATTTGATCATATCGATACAATCCCATGTTCTCGCTCCTGCTCTCTTTTACTACATTAAGACAACGCGATTCAAACTGCTGTGTGCTGCGGTAGTTGAACCCATTTCCTCTGCATGACCTGTCATTGCCACAGTAACTAGATGAAACCCACTAGCATGTGTAGGAGTTGATTGAGCCATATGTATGTGTTGTTCCTACCTTGCTATGCCTGCTATGCTTAGAGTTGTGTCAGGTCTGGTTCGTCAGGGTGATGGGCTAGAGTGAAATGATTATGTCGGTAATAAGAGTGGTGTGGTGAACACGATTTGGTAAAGGTATCGATGAGAGGCCATGTAGGAGTACATGGTGGGTTGTTTCATTGAAGCCGACCTTAAGCACTGAGATATGTATGTGTGATTTAAGATACAGCTACTACCATGCATTGGGCCCTGAAATATGACCCCGCTCGACTTCTTAATCACCCTAGCTCTCTGTCCAGGAGTTGCAAGTAGTTTCTGGTGTTTGTAGCCTACTAGAGGCCGTGGACAGCGCTGACCGTAGGGGTGGGCTGTGATGCGGTAGGTACGTGGCCGGGTGTACCGAATACCCGTTAGGTATCTCGGGAACCCTGTTCACATCGTTCGGGGCCGTATGGGAAACCTCGGCCGGACTCCCTGCGGATGGAACCTGAATAGGCGATAAACCTGGACTAGAGGCTTAAGTGTTTAGGTAGGTCGTGGTCTACACCCACGTCGGCTTTCGCTTGAAGTCTGCCGAGCACATGTCGTGTGCAGACGCTAAGTGGTGGAAACATGTATGAAGAAGTACACCCCTGCAGGGTTAACATGATCTATTCGAATAGCCGCGTCCGCGGTAAAGGACTACTTGGT
>NW_025280296.1:0-498 GCF_018294505.1 Triticum aestivum
CAATTTCACGGTCATTTAGCTCTCTAAACAAATCGATAAATGACTGAAAAATAGCAAATGATGTCAGAAAGTATTGAAAATTGAAGACGTCGCTTTGAATGGTGTGTACGGAACGCAAAAAAAGGCTGGAGTTCAAATAAGTTTGAAAAAATGAAGTGCCCGTGTAACAGATGAGTTTTCGTCAGAAACCCTGATACTTCAAAAGAGATTGTCTAGTTTGTACACGAAGTGCGTCCAGTTTTTGCCGTAACCCTCTATACTCTTTTGCACATGCTATGTGGGTGAAATGATGATACCATGCCAAGTTCCAACATTTTCAGAGGTCATTTTGTAGTGATTTTCAATTTCACGGTCATTTAGCTCTCTAAACAAATCGGTAAATGACTGAAAATTAGCAAATGATGTCAGAAAGTATTGAAAATTGATGATGTCACTTTGAATGGTGTGTACGGAACGCAAAAAAGTCTGGACTTCAAATAAGTTTGAAAAAAATGAAGT
>NW_025280296.1:508-1220 GCF_018294505.1 Triticum aestivum
TAAATGACTGAAAAATAGCAAATGATGTCAGAAAGTATTGAAAATTGATGACGTCGCTTTGAATGGTGTGTACGGAACGCAAAAAAAGCATGGACTTCAAATAAGTTTGAAAAAAATGAATTGCCCGTGTAACAGATGCGTTTTCGTCAGAAACGCTGATACTTCGAAAGAGATTGTCCAGTTTGTACACGAATTGCGTCCAGTTTTTGCCGTAACCCTCTATACTCTTTTGCACATGCTATGTGGGTGAAATGATGATACCATGCCAAGTTCCAACATTTTAAGAGTTCATTTTGTAGTGATTTTCAATTTCACGGTCATTTAGCTCTCTAAACAAATCGGTAAATGACTGAAAAATAGCAAATGATGTCAGAAAGTATTGAAAATTGATGACGTGGTTTTCAATGGTATGTACGGAACGCAAAAAAAGCCTGGAGTTCAAATAAGTTTGAAAAAATGAAGTGCCCGTGTACCAGATGAGTTTTGGTCAGAAACCCTGATACTACGAAAGAGATTGTCCAGTTTGTACACGAAGTGCATCCAGTTTTTGCCGTAACCCTCTATACTCTTTTGCACATGCTATGTGGGTGAAATGATGATACCATGCCAAGTTCCAACATTTACCGAATTCATTTTGTAGTGATTTTCAATTTCACGATCATTTAGCTCTCTAAACAAATCGGTAAATGACTGAAAAATAGCAAATGATGTC
>NW_025280297.1:0-1220 GCF_018294505.1 Triticum aestivum
TGTAGCGGGCTAACAGGACTCCGGTACTCAAAGCGTGACATTTCCCCGAAGGGACAGACACAGGAACGAAGAAGGACACATGCCGGCCAGCCTAAGTGTTCCAGAGCAGTAGCAAGCTACCATGGCTCAGCGGTAACACTAGGAGACATTTCCCGGTAAGAGAGGCTACTAAAGATAAACAACTAGATAGTCAGATCCCACACATACCAAGCATTTCAATCATACACACAATATGCTCGATATGTGCAAATACAACGAAGCATCACAACATGACTCTACGACACAAGTACTTTATTTAAGGCTCAGGGAGCCATACATAGCATACACAAAGGTACGGGTCACACGACCCAGCATTCAAGTCATACAGTCATACAAGCCAGCAGCGGAAGTAACTTGTCTGAGTACAGACAACTAGTAAAATAAAAGAGGCTTGGAAAGCCTAGCTATACTACATGGTCCTTCACAAGCTCAGGGTCACCACCTGGGCCTTTAGCCTACTCGTTGATGTCAACGTCTACATAGAACCCATCAGAAGGGGTTGCAGCGTCTTCTGTAAAATGTAGATTATAGCAACATGAGTACAAAGGTACTCAGCAAGACTTACATCAGATCCTACATACATGCATATTATCAAGAAGGGTTGGTGGAGTTATTGCAGCAAGCCAGCTTTGACTCTTGGCTAGGCTATCCTACGATACTCCAACTTGAAATGATTTTGCGCACACGAGTCCACTACTCACCAATTCAATACACTACCGAGGATCCGCCTCCGTCTTCCTACGGAAGAGCCATCCTCGGCACTCACACTTATCTTGAGGCTTTTAGCAATTTCCATTTACTCGTCTATGAACTGTATAGGCAACCAAGTAGTCCTTTACCGCGGACGCGGCTATTCGAATAGATTATGATAACCCTGCAGGGGTGTACTTCTTCATACATGCTTCCACCACTTAGCGTCTGCACACGACAGGTGCTCGGCAGACTTCAAGCGAAAGCCGACGTGGGTGTAGACCACGACCTACCTAAACACTTAAGCCTCTAGTCCAGGTTTATCGCCTATCCAGGTTCCATCCGCAGGGAGTCCGGCCGAGGTTTCCCATACGGCCCCGAACGATGTGAACAGGGTTCCCGAGATACCTAACGGGTATTCGGTACACCCGGCCACGTACCTACCGCATCACAGCCCACCCCTACGGTCAGCGCTGTCCACGGCCTCCAGT
>NW_025280298.1:0-1220 GCF_018294505.1 Triticum aestivum
GTGACACGAGCATAGCCATCTTGAATGGGGTTGTTGTGGTGGAGTGCTCCAGGTAAACATGGTAAAGCACTGCCGATGGCTACCTTCATGGACATGTTCCCGATAGGATAATACAGATGACATTCTTTCATCTCCTTTATATCGTCCACGGGGTAGCGAGGAGGCTCCGGTGAAGTAATTTCGACCACCAGAGGCTCCGGTGCAGTAATTTCGACCACCAGAGGCTCCGGTGCAGTAATTTCGATCGTCGGTGCATCTGCACCAGCCGGTGGGGCCTCCGTGGAAGCCACGCTGCTTCTCCGCTGCTGGCTTTCGAGATCCGCTGGATGATCTTCATGCTGCACCCGAGCTGCATCTCTTTCGGCTACTAGTACACTCATGGTTTTCTTCATCACATCCATTTCCGATGCCAACCGCGCCACAACATCTGCTTCCCGATCCATCTTTCTCTTACGGCTTCTGTAACCGTACGGGTCATCGTTCTGGGGGAACCCTATTTTCCACGGAATGTGCCCCATGCCTCGTACACGTCCTCCATGTTCAGGATTCCCGAGGGCTTTTGTCAGCGCGTCGTTCTCTCTGTTGAACTTGATCTTCCCCTGTTGAGCATCCCTCATTGCGTTAATAAGGGCTTGGGTGGGTTTAATTAATTTGCCCCGGTAAACACACTCCCCTGTCTCCGGGTTCAGCGTTCCCCCATGCCCGTACCACCAGCTTTTGGCACTTGGGTCCCATCCCTCCGTACCTGGACGGATTCCTCGCGCCCTCAACTCGTTCTCCATCTTCTCCAACCTAGGCACCCAAATGCGATACCCTCCTGGCCCCATAACATGATTGTACTCCTTCTTAGCCGCATTTTCCTTATTTTTTTCGATATTTGAATGAACTGCTCCGATTTCTTTTGCTTCACAAATTCTGGCCAATCATGTTTCAGTTTCTCATATTGTCCTTTGAAATCCGGAGTCTTGTTCTGCTTGACAAAGTCATGGGCTAGATTTTGCTTGAATTTCCGGAATGCGTCGGCCATCTTATGAAGAGCGAACTGTTTGACTAGCCTCCTCCTCTCCTTGTTTTCCTCAATCTTGTTACCCTCCTCATCGAATTTGTTGTATTCCGGAGGTAGAACGAAATGTTCCATAAGCTTCTTGAAGCAATCTTTTTTTGTTCTCTTATCGACAAAAGTGAAACCATCAATTCGTGCCTTCTTTGGCTCATTCCAC
>NW_025280299.1:0-1220 GCF_018294505.1 Triticum aestivum
TTTGTGGCGCGAAGAGCGCGTTCTGAAAGGGGTGGAAAAAACTCGTGTTGCTGCGGTATGGAGGGAGGGGTGGAAACCGTGGAAAACTCGTCTCCGTGATTGAGCGGGAGAGTAAGTAGTATAGGACATTATCCATTGTTAGGGAACGGTTGTAATGGTAGTGAGAATGTAGAATCGTCTTTGGAGCGGACCTGGGAGTGGCAAGCATAAGGGACGAAGACGGGGAAACATGTCGGATGCGATCATACCAGCACTAAAGCACCGGATCCCATCAGAACTCCGAAGTTAAGCGTGCTTGGGCGAGAGTAGTACTAGGATGGGTGACCTCCTGGGAAGTCCTCGTGTTGCATTCCTTTTATAATTATTTTTTGCGCCTTGTGAGAAACATGTCGCACGTGCGCGATATATATTAATCCCGTTATATTATGTTTGACGTTTGCGATATGTTTAAGCTCGATGCCCATTGCTCGCGCGTCTTGGGGCGGCTTTGTGGCGCGAAGAGCGCGTTCTGAAAGGGGTGGAAAAAACTCGTGTTGCTGCGGTATGGAGGGAGGGGTGGAAACCGTGGAAAACTCGTCTCCGTGATTGAGCGGGAGAGTAAGTAGTATAGGACATTATCCATTGTTAGGGAACGGTTGTAATGGTAGTGAGAATGTAGAATCGTCTTTGGAGCGGACCTGGGAGTGGCAAGCATAAGGGACGAAGACGGGGAAACATGTCGGATGCGATCATACCAGCACTAAAGCACCCGATCCCATCAGAACTCCGAAGTTAAGCGTGCTTGGGCGAGAGTAGTACTAGGATGGGTGACCTCCTGGGAAGTCCTCGTGTTGCATTCCTTTTATAATTATTTTTTGCGCCTTGTGAGAAACATGTCGCACGTGCGCGATATATATTAATCCCGTTATATTATGTTTGACGTTTGCGATATGTTTAAGCTCGATGCTCATTGCTCGCGCGTCTTGGGGCGGCTTTGTGGCGCGAAGAGCGCGTTCTGAAAGGGGTGGAAAAAACTCGTGTTGCTGCGGTATGGAGGGAGGGGTGGAAACCGTGGAAAACTCGTCTCCGTGATTGAGCGGGAGAGTAAGTAGTATAGGACATTATCCATTGTTAGGGAACGGTTGTAATGGTAGTGAGAATGTAGAATCGTCTTTGGAGCGGACCTGGGAGTGGCAAGCATAAGGGACGAAGACGGGGAAAGCTGTCGGATGCGATCATAC
>NW_025280300.1:0-1220 GCF_018294505.1 Triticum aestivum
GGTTCGTCAATCGTGGAAATCACTTCGGGACCACAAAACTGAGTAATAGTCCAAGAAACGGGCCAAAATCGGCCCAAACTGCGAGTCTTGACGACCAACACGTAAGCATACCTTGGGGTTCGACAACCATGGAAATCACTTTGGGACCCCCAAAACGGTGAGTAATAGTCCACGAAACAGGTCAGAATCAACAAAAACCGGGAGTGTTGCTGACCGACACGTAAACGCACCCCGGGGTTCGTCAATCGTGGAAATCACTCCAAGACCCCAAAACAGTGAGTCATAGTCAACGAAACGGCCCAGAATCGGCCAAAACAACGGGTGTTGATGACCGACACGTAAGCGCACCTTAGGGTTCAATAACTATGGAAATCACTTCGGCACCCCAAAACGGTGAGTAATAGTCCACGAAGCGGGTCAGAATTGGCCAAAACTTTGAGTGTTGACTACGGACACGTAAACGCATCCTGGGGATCATCAGTCGAGGAAATCGCTCTGGGACGCAAAAACGGTGAGTAATAGTACATGAAACGTACCAGAATTGGCCCAAATTGTGAGTGTTGATGACCGACACGTAAATGCACCCCGAGGTTCGTCAATCGTGGAAATCACTTCGGGACCACAAAACTGAGTAATAGTCCAAGAAACGGGCGAGAATCGGCCCAAACTGCGAGTCTTGACGACCAACACGTAAGCACACCTTGGGGTTCGACAACCATGGAAATCGCTTTGAGACCCCCAAAACGGTGAGTAATAGTCCACAAAACGGGTCAGAATGGACAAAAAACGGGAGTGTTGATGGCCGACACGTAAACGCACCCCGGGCTTCGTCAATCGTGGAAATCACTCTGGGACCCCAAAACTGTGAGTAATAGTCCATGAAAAGGGCCAGAATCGGCCAAAACTACGAGTGTTGATGACGACACGTAAGAGCACCTTAGGGTTCAACAACTATGGAAATCACATCGGCACCCCAAAACGGTGAGTAATAGTCCACGAAGCGGGTTAGAATTGGCCAAAATTGTGAGTAATACTCCATGAAACTGTGAGTGTTGATGACCGACACGTAAACGCACCCCGGGGTTCGTCGATCGTGGAAATCACTCCGGGTCCCCAAAACAGTGAGTAATAGTCCACGAAACGGGCCAGAATCGACCAAAACTGCGAGTGTTGATGACCGACACGTATGCGCTCCTTGGGTTCAACAACTATGGAAATCG
>NW_025280301.1:0-1219 GCF_018294505.1 Triticum aestivum
AAATCCGTTGAGACGACACCGTATGAATTATGGTTTGGGAAGAAACCTAAGCTGTCGTTTCTAAAAGTTTGGGGATGCGATGCTTATGTCAAGAAACTTCAACCTGAAAAGCTCGAACCCAAATCGGAAAAATGCGTCTTCATAGGATACCCTAAGGAAACTATTGGGTATACCTTCTACCTCAGATCCGAAGGCAAGATCTTCGTTGCCAAGAACGGGTCCTTTCTGGAGAAGGAGTTTCTCTCGAAAGAATTGAGTGGGAGGAAAGTGGAACTTGATGAGGTGATAGTCACCCCTTCCGAACCGGAAAGTAGCGCAGCGCGGGAAGATGTTCCTGTGGTGCCTACACCGACTGGGGAGGAAGTTAATGATGATGATCATGAAGCTTCAGATCAAGTTACTGAACTTCGTAGGTCCACAAGGACACGTTCCGCACCAGAGTGGTACGGCAACCCTGTCCTGGAAGTCATGTTGTTAGACAACGGTGAACCTTCGAACTATGAAGAAGCGATGGCGGGCCCGGATTCCGACAAATGGCTAGAAGCCATGAAATCCGAGATAGAATCCATGTATGAAAACAAAGTATGGACTTTGACTGACTTGCCCGATGAGCGGCGAGCCATAGAAAACAAATGGATCTTTAAGAAGAAGACGGACGCGGATGGTAATGTGACCATCTACAAAGCTCGACTTGTCGCTAAGGGTTATCGACAAATTCAAGGGGTTGACTACGATGAGACTTTCTCACCCGTAGCGAAGCTGAAGTCCGTCCGAATCATGTTAGCAATTGCCGCATACTATGATTATGAGATATGGCAGATGGACGTCAAAACAGCATTCCTTAATGGCTTCCTTAAGGAAGAGTTGTATATGATGCAGCCGGAAGGTTTTGTCGATCCTAAGAATGCTAACAAAGTATGCAAGCTCCAGCGCTCAATCTATGGGCTGGTGCAAGCATCTCGGAGTTGGAACATTCGCTTTGATGAGATGATCAAAGCGTTTGGGTTTACACAGACTTATGGAGAAGCCTGTGTTTACAAGAAAGTGAGTGGGAGCTCTGTAGCATTTCTCATATTATATGTGGATGACATATTATTGATGGGAAATGATATAGAATTCTTGGAAAGTATAAAGGCCTATTTGAATAAATGTTTTTCAATGAAGGACCTTGGAGAAGCTGCTTATATATTAGGCATCAAGATCTATAGAGATAGATCAA
>NW_025280302.1:0-1219 GCF_018294505.1 Triticum aestivum
GGAGTCCTGTTAGCCCGCTACAGCCCGGTTTACCGGAGTCCTGCTAGCCCAGTGCTACAGCCCGGACCCACTTGCTGATGACCGACACGTTCGAAGCTGGGTCATGGATGCCTGTCCCTGTAAGTCTGTGCCACTTTGGGTTTACGACTAGTCATGTCAGCCCGGGCTCTTTATCATATGGATGCTAGCGACACTATCATATACGTGAGCCAAAAGGCGCAAACGGTCCCGGGAAAAGGTAAGACGACACCCGTGGGGATACCGTGCGTGAGGCCGCAAAGTGATATGAGGTGTTACCAGCTAGATCGATGTGACATCGAGTCGGGGTCCTGACAGCGTTGGTATCAGAGCCGGACTGCCTGTAGGTTCTCCAAGCCAACTGGTCGATGTTGAGTCTAGAAATTCTTTAGTTATATGTAGGGGAATTGTTTGTGGGTTGGAACGTAAGGCTCTTTTTACTCCTTATACCTTATGACTTTCTGATCTGAGTCAGTCCATTCTTCCACCGGGGGTTAAGGAATTAGGATATGTTCTCTCTATCAGGATCACGAGTTACTAATCAGTAGTACCTTATAAGTTTGATGGTTACCAGCCTAGTTCAGTTCTACTACCACATTATGTTGCCAGAATGGTTTCAGAACTTTGATATGGTGATGTTGAGTGTGTACGAAATCCTTTGTCAAATGTCTCAAATCCTTTTTGAGCATTTACAGCTGTTATGCTGCCGAAATTTTGGTAGAAATTCTAATGCCTTTGCATTATGATTGTGCTTTCAGATGGCCACTCGCGACCTCAATCAAGTGGTTCGCCTGACTCGATGCCTAGATGTACCCGGCCATACTGCTAAGTTGGTCAGGGTAATGACTGAGGCTGGATACCGCTGGTATCCTGAGTACACGGTCGAAGAGCAATTCCGAGACTTTAATCAAAGCCAGTATCTCTGCACTGTCAGGATATTTCCATCTTATCCTGGATCCACCGAGCCTCTTCACTGCTCCTATGGACTCGGGGTTACTATTGAGATGGCTGTGCAGGACGCCGCCTACTCTATGATGACCATTATGCGAGTCAGATCTGGTCTATTTCGGGACTCTGACTTCCGGTATATGCCAGGATCACTTCCGGGAGCACAAGGGTATCTCCAGGCTATCTATGCTGACTCCACTCAGGAGGATTCACGGACTCGCACCACTGCTGAGATGCTCGAGGATAAGGACCG
>NW_025280303.1:0-1219 GCF_018294505.1 Triticum aestivum
GTCATCAACACTCACAGTTTTGGCCAATTCTGACCTGTTTCGCGGACTATTACTCACCGTTTTGGGGTCCCGTAGCGCTTTCCATAGTTGTTGAACCCCAAGATGTGCTTACGTGTTGGTCAACAACACTCGCAGTTTTGGCCGATTCTGGCCCGTTTCATGGACTATTACTCACCGTTTTCGGGTCCCAAAGCGATTTCCATGGTTGTCAAACTCCAAGGTGCACTTACGTGTCAGTCATCAACAATCACAGTTTGGGTCGATTCTGGCCCGTTTCTTGGACTATTACTCTATTTTGGGGTCTCGGAGTCATTTCCACGATTGACGAACCCCGGGGTGCGTTTACGTCTCGGTCATCAACACTCACATATTCTGCCGATTCTAATACGTTCCGTGCACTATTACTCAGCGTTTTGGGGACCCAGAGCGATTTCCACGATTGATGAACCCCGGGGTGCGTTTATGTGTCCGTCGTCAACACTCACAGTTTTGGCCAAATCTGACCTGTTTCGTGGACTATTACTCACCGTCTTGGGGGCCCCGAAGCGATTTTCATAGTTGTTGAACCCCAAGGTGTGCTTACGAGTTGGTATCAACACTCCTAGTTTTGGCCGATTCTGGCCCGTTTCATGGACTATTACTCACCGTTCTGGGGTCCCAAAGCGATTTCCATCATTGTCGAACTCCAAGGTGCGCTTACGTGTCGGTCATCAACAATCACAGTTTGGGCCGATTCTGGCCCATTTCTTGGACTATTACTCTATTTTGGGGTCTCGGAGTTGTTTCCACTATTGACGAACCCCGGGGTCCGTTTACGCGTCGGTCATCAACACTCACATATTCCGCCGATTCTAGTCCGTTTCGTGCACTATTACTCAGCGTTTTGGGGACCCAGAGCGATTTCCACGATTGATGAACTCTAGGGTGCGTTTATGTGACCGTCGTCAACACTCATAGTTTTGTTCAATTCTGACCTGCTTCGTGGACTATTACTAACCGTTTTGGGGTCCCAAAGAGATTTCCAAAGTTGTTGAACCCCAACGTGTGCTTACGCGTTGGTCATCAACACTCGTAGTTTTGGCCGATTCTGGCCCGTTTCATGGACTATAACTCACCGTTTTGGGGTCCCAAAGCGATTTCCATGGTTGTCGAACTCCAAGGTGCGCTTACGTGTCGGTTATCAACAACCATAGTTTGGGCCGATTCTGGCCTGTTTCTT
>NW_025280304.1:0-1219 GCF_018294505.1 Triticum aestivum
GTAAGATTGCGCCTACCAGCCTCAAACTGTGGCAGTGGTAAAGGCTTAGTGAAGATGTCTGCAAGTTGATCCTTAGATGAGATAAACTTGATCTGGAGTTGCTTCTGTGATACACGTTCCCGTACAAAGTGATAGTCAACTTCAATGTGTTTCGTTCGGGCATGAAATACTGGATTTGCAGAAAGGTATGTAGCACCGATGTTATCACACCAAAGAATAGGAGGCTGTGGTTGAGACAAACCCAACTCCTGAAGCAAAGACTGCACCCAAATAATCTCTGCAGTAGCATTAGCCACAGCCTTGTACTCAGCTTCAGTACTGCTACGTGACATAGTAGCCTGTTTCCGAGCACTCCAGGCGATCAAATTAGGGCCAAAGAATACTGCATAACCCCCCGTGGATCGCCTGTCATCTGGGCTACCAGCCCAATCTGCATCAGAGAAGGCCGAAAGGACCCGAGAGGAAGTCGGTCGAATATGCATACCAAATGTCAGGGTGAACTGAACATAACGAAGAATGCGTTTAACAGCAGCCCAATGAGTATCTCTGGGAACCTGAAGATACTGACAAACCCTGTTAACAGCATAAGAGATATCTGGTCTCGTGATCGTCAAGTACTGAAGTCCACCAACAATGCTCCTGTACTCTGTGGCATCCGCAGGAGACAAAAGCTCACCATCAACAACTGTTATCTTGTCAGTAGACGACATGGGTGTGGTGGTCGGTTTGCACTTCAGCATGCCCGCTCTTTGTAACAACTCCAAGGAGTACTTCTTCTGCGTAAGGACAAGACCAGTAGCACGAGAAGTGACCTCAACTCCAAGAAAGTAGTGAAGCTTCCCAAGATCTTTGACCGCAAAATCAGCACCAAGAGAGCAGACAAGAGCATCAGCAGCATACTGAGAAGAGCTGACAAGGATAATATCATCGACATATACCAAAAGATACATAGTGACTTCTGGCTTCTGTAGAAGAAATAATGAAGTGTCAGCAGTGGACGGCACAAACCCATGAGCACGAAGGGCAGAGGCAAGGCGGGCATGCCAGGCACGAGGAGCTTGCTTCAAACCATATAGTGCTTTGGAGAGACGACAGATATAGTCAGGACGATCAGGATCAGAGAAACCAGGCGGCTGTTTCATATAAACCTCTTCCTCCAAAAAACCATGTAGAAAAGCATTCTGCACATCAAGTTGACGAAGTGACCAACCACGAGAAA
>NW_025280305.1:0-1219 GCF_018294505.1 Triticum aestivum
AGTGTTGATGACCAACACGTAAGCACATCTTGGGGTTAACAACTATGGAAATCGCTTCGGGACCCAAAATGGCGAGTAATAGTCCACGAAACAGGTCAGATTTGGCCAAAACTATGAGTGTTGACGACGGACACATAAACGCACCCCGGGGTTCAACAATCGTGGAAATCGCTCTGGGTCCCCAAAATGTTGAGTAATAGTGTACGAAACGGAATAGAATTGCCCGAATATGTGAGTGTTGATGACCGACACGTAAACGCATCCCGGGGTTCATCAATCGTGGAAATGACTCCGAGACCCCAAAATAGAGTAATAGTCCAAGAAACGGGCCAGAATCGGCCCAAACTGTGATTGTTGATGACCGACACGTAAGCGCACCTTGGAGTTCGACAACCATGGAAATCACTTTGGGACCCCACAGCGGTGAGTAATATTCCATGGAACGGGCCAGAATCGTCCAAAACTGCGAGTGTTGATGACCAACACGTAAGCACATCTTGGGGTTCAACATCTATGGAAATCGCTATGGGACCCTAAAACGGTGAGTAATAGTCCGCGAAACAGGTCAGAATTGGCCAAAATTTTGAGTGTTGATGCCGTACACATAAACGCACCCCGGGGTTGATCAATCATGGAAATTGCTCTGGGTCCCCAAAACACTGAGTAATAGTGCACGAAACAGACTAGAATCGGCCGAATATGTGATTGTTGATGACCGACACGTAAACGCACCCCGGGGTTCGTCAATCGTGGAATTGACTCCGAGACCCCAAAATAGAGTAATAGTCCAAGAAATGGGCCAGAACCGGCCCAAACTGTGATTGTTGATGACCGACACGTAAGCGCACCTTGGAGTTCGACAACCATGGAAATTGCTTTGGGACCCCAAAACGGTGAGTAATAGTCCATGAAACGGGCCAGAATCGGCCAAAACTACAAGTGTTGATGACCAACATGTAAGCACATCTTGGGGTTCAACAACTATGGAAATCGCTTCGGGACCCAAAATGGCGAGTAATAGTCCACGAAACAGGTCAGATTTGGCCAAAACTGTGAGTGTTGACGATGGACACATAAACGCACCCCGGGGTTCAACAATCGTGGAAATCGCTCTGGGTCCCCAAAACGTTGAGTAATAGTGTACGAAACGGATTAGAATTGCCCGAATATGTGAGTGTTGATGACCGACACGTAAACGCATCCCGGGGTTCATCAATCG
>NW_025280306.1:0-1219 GCF_018294505.1 Triticum aestivum
TCCAGGAGTTGCAAGTAGTTTCTGGTGTTTGTAGTATGCTGGAGGCCGTGGGCAGCGCTGACCGTAGGGGTGGGCTGTGATGCGGTAGGCACGTGGCACGGTGTACCGGGCGCCCGTTTGGTGTCTCGGGAACCCTGTTCACATCGTTTGGGGCTGTGAGCGAAACTCCGGCCGGATCTCCTCATGGATGGAACCCGAATAGGCGATAAACCTGGACTAGAGACTTAGGTGATTAGGTAGGTCGTGGCCGACACCCACGTTGGGCTTCCGCTTGAAGGTTGCCGAGTACATGTCGTGTAAACGACGGTAAGTGGTGAGAGCGTGTATGAAGAAGTACACCCCTGCAGGGTTAACCTAATCTATTCGAATAGCCGTGTCCGCGGAAAAGGACTTCTGGGTTGCTTATATCAGTTCATAGACAAGTGAAAGTGGATACTCTAAAATACGCAAGATAAGCGTGAGTGCTATGGATGGCGTTCTCGTAGGGGAACGAGAGCGGATCCATAGTGGTGTATTGATATGGTGAATATGTGGACTCGTGTGCGCCACTTCAAAAGAGTTACTTGCAGTCGTAGCTTAGGATAGCCACCGAGTCAAAGCTGGCTTGCTGCAGTTAAACCCCACCACCCCTTTGTTGATAATGATGCATATGTAGTTAGTTCTGATGTAAGTCTTGCTGGGTACATTTGTACTCACGTTTTCCTATTTTATGTTTTTGCAGAGAGACTTCGGTCTCACTAGTAGTTCCGCGTGGACTTCGACGTTTAGCTTGTTACCTCAGCTACGATCTTGTGCCCTCGGCAGGATCTGGTAGATAGTCAGGCTTCTCAGCCTTTTTCATTTATAGATGTCTGTACCCAGACATGATAGCTTCCGCTTGTGCTTTGAATTGTATGCTCTGAGTGTTGGGTCATGAGACCCATGTTTGTAATATCTCGCTCCTCGGAGCCTATTGATTAATTACTTGAGTCGTAGAGTCATGTTGTGATGCCATGTTGTATTTGCACATATCGAGCATATTGTGTGTATGTTATTGAAATGCTTGGTATGTGTGGGATCTGACCATCTAGTTGTTTATCTTTAGTAGCCTCTCTTACCGGGAAATGTCTCCTAGTGTTTCCATTGAGCCTTGGTAGCTTGCTACTGCTCCGGAACACTTAGGCTGGCCGGCATGTGTCCTTCTTCGTTCCTGTGTCTGTCCCTTCGGGGAAATGTCACG
>NW_025280307.1:0-1219 GCF_018294505.1 Triticum aestivum
TCCAGGAGTTGCAAGTAGTTTCTGGTGTTTGTAGTATGCTGGAGGCCGTGGGCAGCGCTGACCGTAGGGGTGGGCTGTGATGCGGTAGGCACGTGGCACGGTGTACCGGGCGCCCGTTTGGTGTCTCGGGAACCCTGTTCACATCGTTTGGGGCTGTGAGCGAAACTCCGGCCGGATCTCCTCATGGATGGAACCCGAATAGGCGATAAACCTGGACTAGAGACTTAGGTGATTAGGTAGGTCGTGGCCGACACCCACGTTGGGCTTCCGCTTGAAGGTTGCCGAGTACATGTCGTGTAAACGACGGTAAGTGGTGAGAGCGTGTATGAAGAAGTACACCCCTGCAGGGTTAACCTAATCTATTCGAATAGCCGTGTCCGCGGAAAAGGACTTCTGGGTTGCTTATATCAGTTCATAGACAAGTGAAAGTGGATACTCTAAAATACGCAAGATAAGCGTGAGTGCTATGGATGGCGTTCTCGTAGGGGAATGAGAGTGGATCCATAGTGGTGTATTGATATGGTGAATATGTGGACTCGTGTGCGCCACTTCAAAAGAGTTACTTGCAGTCGTAGCTTAGGATAGCCACCGAGTCAAAGCTGGCTTGCTGCAGTTAAACCCCACCACCCCTTTGTTGATAATGATGCATATGTAGTTAGTTCTGATGTAAGTCTTGCTGGGTACATTTGTACTCACGTTTGCCTATTTTATGTTTTTGCAGAGAGACTTCGGTCTCACTAGTAGTTCCGCGTGGACTTCGACGTTTAGCTTGTTACCTCAGCTACGATCTTGTGCCCTCGGCAGGATCTGGTAGATAGTCAGGCTTCTCAGCCTTTTTCATTTATAGATGTCTGTACCCAGACATGATAGCTTCCGCTTGTGCTTTGAATTGTATGCTCTGAGTGTTGGGTCATGAGACCCATGTTTGTAATATCTCGCTCCTCGGAGCCTATTGATTAATTACTTGAGTCGTAGAGTCATGTTGTGATGCCATGTTGTATTTGCACATATCGAGCATATTGTGTGTATGTTATTGAAATGCTTGGTATGTGTGGGATCTGACCATCTAGTTGTTTATCTTTAGTAGCCTCTCTTACCGGGAAATGTCTCCTAGTGTTTCCATTGAGCCTTGGTAGCTTGCTACTGCTCCGGAACACTTAGGCTGGCCGGCATGTGTCCTTCTTCGTTCCTGTGTCTGTCCCTTCGGGGAAATGTCACG
>NW_025280308.1:0-1219 GCF_018294505.1 Triticum aestivum
GAAGTAACACATTTTGATGTGTGCAGTCCAATGAGTGCTGAGGCATGCAGTGAATATCGTTATGTTCTTACTTCACAGATGATTCGAGTAGATGTTGAGAATATTTACTTGATGAAACACAAGTCTGAATTATTGAATGGTTCAAGTAATTTCAGAGTGAAGTAGAAGATCATTGTGACAAGAGGATAAAATGTCTATGATATGATCATGGAGATGAATATCTGAGTTACGAGTTTTGGCACACAATTAAGACATTGTGGAAATTGTTTCGCAATTAATACCGCCTGGAACACCATAGTGTGATGGTGTGTCCGAACATCATAGTTGCACCCTATTGGATATGGTGCGTACCATGATGTCTCTTATCGAATTACCACTATCGTTCATGGGTTAAGCATTAGAGACAACCACATTCACTTTAAATAGGGCACCACGTAATTCCGATAAGATGACACCATATGAACTATGGTTTAGAGAAACCTAAGCTGTCATTTCTTAAAAGTTTGGGGCTGCGATGCTTATGTGAAAAAGTTTCAGGCTGATAAGCTCGAACCCAAAGCGGATAAATGCATCTTCATAGGACACCCAAAACAGTTGGGTATACCTCCTGTCTCAGATCCTAAAGCAATATGGGATTGTTTCTAGAATCGGGTCCTTTCTCGAGGAAAAGTTTCTCTCGAAAAGTTGAGTGGGAGGATGGTGGAGACTTGATGAGGTTATTGAACCGTCACTTCAACAAGTGTGTAGCAGGGCAGAGGAAGTTGTTCCTGTGGCACCTACACCAATTGAAGTGGAAGCTTATGATAGTGATCATGAAGTTTCGGATCAAGTCACTACCGAACCTCGTAGGGTGACAAGGATACGTACTACTTCAGAGTGGTACAGTAATCCTGTCTTGGAAGTCATGTTGCTAGACAACAATGAACCTACGAGCTATGGAGAAGCGATGGTGGGCCCGGATTCCGATAAATGGCTCAAGGCCATAAAACCCGAGAGAGGATCCATGTATGAAAACAAAGTGTAGACTTTGGAAGAACTACTTGATGGTCGTAAGGCTGTTAGGTACATATGGATTTTGAAAGGAAGACAGACAATGATGGTAAGTGTCACCATTGAGAAAGCTCGACTTGTCGTTAAGATGTTTTTCGACAAGTTCAAGGAGTTGACTACGATGAGACTTTCTCACTCGTAGCGATGCTAAGAGTCTGTTGGAATTATA
>NW_025280309.1:0-1219 GCF_018294505.1 Triticum aestivum
CCACTAGCATGAGTAGGAGTTGTTTGAGCCCTGATGTGCCTACTCATTCATGCTTGTTTGTCATGCCTGCTACTGCTTAGAGTTGAGTCAGGTCTGATTCATCGGGGATGAATCAGAGGTGTGTGAACATGTCCTACTGTGTGTGAGCTAAGTGTGTGAACACGATTTGGTAAAGGTAGCGGTGAGAGGCCATGTAGGAGTACATGGTGGGTTGTCTCATTGCAGCCGTCCTCAGGAACTGAGTTCTGTGTTTGTGATCCATGATTCAGCTACTACCACGCATTGGGCCCGAAACCAATGGACCCTCTCGGCTTCTTAATCACCCTTCTCCTCTGTCCAGGAGTTGCAAGTAGTTTCTGGTGTTTGTAGTATGCTGGAGGCCGTGGACAGCGCTGACCGTAGGGGTGGGCTGTGATGCGGTAGGCACGTGGCCGGGTAAACCGGGCGCCCGTTTGGTGTCACGGAACCCTGTACACATCGTTTGGGGCTGTGAGCGAAACTCCAGCCGGATCTCCTCATGGATGGAACCCGAATAGGCGATAAACCTGGACTAGAGACTTGAGTGATTAGGTAGGTCGTGGCCGACACCCACGTTGGGCTTCCGCTTGAAGGTTGCCGAGTACATGTCGTGTAAACGGCGGTAAGTGGTGAGAGCGTGTGTGAAGAAGTACACCCCTGCAGGGTTAACATCATCTATTCGAATAGCCGTGTCCACGGAAAAGGACCTCTGGGTTGCTTATATCAGTTCATAGACAAGTGAAAGTGGATACTCTAAAATACGCAAGATAAGCGTGGGTGCTATGGATGGCGTTCTCGTAGGGAGACGGGAGCGGATCCATAGTGGTGTATTGATATGGTGAATATGTGGACTCGTGTGCGCCACCTCAAAAAAAGTTACTCGCAGTCGTAGTTCAGGATAGCCACCGAGTCAAAGCTGGCTTGCTGCAGTTAAACCCCACCATCCCTTTGTTGATAATGATGCATATGTAGATAGTTCTGATGTAAGTCTTGCTGGGTACATTTGTACTCACGTTTGCCTATTTTATGTTTTTGCAGAGAGACTTCAGTCTCACTAGTATTTCCGCGTGGTCTTCGACGTTTAGCTAGATACCTCAGCTACGATCTTGTGCCCTCGGCAGGATCTGATAGATAGTCAGGCTTCTCAGCCTTTTTCATTTATAGATGTCTGTACTCAGACATGATAGCTTCCGCTTGTGCT
>NW_025280310.1:0-1219 GCF_018294505.1 Triticum aestivum
CTGGAGCGGTGGATAAGCCAATCGCTGAAGTGGCTCCGGTGAAGTGGTGAGTTGGCAGTTGGGGGTTCCAAGGTGCGGAAGGTAGATACGGAGGGGTGTGAGGTCCACCGCTGCGGCGGAGGACTAGATTCGGTGGCTTGCCGTGGTTGGGGGGTCGGAGAGGGGGAGGGGAGGGGCTCTGGGGAAGAATGTTGGGGGCAAAGAAGGGAAAACAATGGAGTTACCAAAGCAGCCCTTTTCCGTTCATGTGGCAGGGGTAAAATAGGAGTATCGCAGGACTAAACTTTCGGGCGCGAGATATTTCGATCTGAGTGGAAAGTTTGAAAGCTTTTGGCGCCTGAAATTATATTCTGCTCTTGTACGGCCGACTATGATATCATGGCCGAAAATTTGTTTGTTTTGCACGCAAAAAAAGAGTGCAATTTTTGAAAATCAATGTCTCCAACTCGAAACTTAGATTGTCCATTCAATTCAAATATGGATCATTGATCTACTACAAGCAAATACCATCATACCGTCTAATTCAAATGAAATTTCCAAATGTGTTTATCCTAAATATGATGACAAAAGCAAAATTGTGTATGTGTATGAATAAAGTGGATGTTTATAAAGTTTGAACATGCCCGTATGTGTATATCTCTAGGTTTGATATATGAATTTGAAATCACGAAATCCCGGCTTAAAAATGTACCCCTGTTTAAATGAATTACAAAAGCTAATGATGGAGTCGAATTACAAAATTCCAATCTTAGGTTTGTAATTCTAGTACATCAA
Organism: Triticum aestivum; assembly: GCF_018294505.1. Lineage (NCBI taxonomy): Eukaryota > Viridiplantae > Streptophyta > Magnoliopsida > Poales > Poaceae > Triticum > Triticum aestivum. The sequence goes on from NW_025280310.1 coordinate 775, forward strand.
GGTATATCACGCATGTTCAATGTCAGGACCCCGACTCAATGCCACATCGATCTAGCATGTAACACCTCATATCACTTTGCGGCCTCACGCACGGTATTCCACGGGTGTCGCCTTACCTTAGCCCGGGACCGTTTGCGCCTTTTGGCACACGTATATGACAGTGTCGCTAGCATCCATATGATAAAGAGCCCGGGCTGACATGGCTAGTCGTAAACCCAAAGTGGCACAGACTTACAGGGACAGGCATCCATGACCCAGCATCGAACGTGTCGGTCATCAGCGAGTGAAACCAGGCTGTAGCACTGGGCTAGCAGGACTCCGGTGAACCGGGCTGTAGCGGGCTAACAGGACTCCGGTATTCATCGCGTGACATTTCCCCGAAGGGACAGACACAGGAACGAAGAAGGACACATGCCGGCCAGCCTAAGTGTTCCGGAGCAGTAGC
>NW_025280311.1:0-1219 GCF_018294505.1 Triticum aestivum
TGGTCTCAAGCACACTACACAGTTCTACAGAACTCTACCTTGGTGACCCCGTATGTCGATGAACACAAGAACAGTCTGCGCTCCAAACACCCGGAGCAGTGTGACGACTGGATTACATGTGAACACATCAGGACTTTCAGCAGTTGGTTGGAAACACGTCTCAGAGGTGACACCACTGTTTGTGATGAGTTGTACTCGTTGTCCAGGGGACCATCTTCGACTGTATTGACTTACAAAGGATACGAGATAAATGGGAATACATTTTACACGATCGCCCAAGATCAAAAGAGCACCAACCAAAACAGCGGTGTCCGCTTTGATGCAGCAACCGAGAGGGGAAAGGACACATATTATGGTTACATAATGGACATATGGGAACTTGACTACGGACATGATTTTAAGGTCCCTTTGTTTAAGTGCAAATGGGTCAATCTGTCAGGAGGCGGGGTACAGGTAGACCCACAGTACGGAATGACAACAGCGGATCTGAACAATCTTGGGTACACTGACGAACCGTTCGTCCTAGCCAATGATGTGGCACAGGTTATCTATGTGAAGGACATGTCTACCAGACCGAGAAAAAGAAAAGATAAGGAAGCGAATACATCATACGATGAGCCAAAGCGCCACATAGTTCTTTCAGGAAAAAGGGACATTGTGGGAGTGGAGGGCAAGACAGACATGTCTAAAGATTATGAAAAGTTTCATGAAATTCCTCCCTTCAGAGTCAAGGCTGACCCAAGCATCCTGATAAATGATGAATATTATCCATGGTTACGGCGCAATAAGCAAATGACACAAGCGAAGAAAAAGTGAAGACTTTCTCCCGCAACTATTATGATGATACCATGCCAACTTTGTAACAGACGAGTATGATACCATTGTCCGTTTTGTACACGAAGTGCATCCAGTTTTTGCCGTAACCCTCTCAACTTTCTTGCACATGCTATGTGGATGAAATGATGATACCATGCCAACTTTCAACCTTTTCAGAGTTCATTTGAAATGCTTTTCAATTTTAGGGTCTTATAGCTCAAAATAATCAGTAAATGCATGAAAAATAACAAATGAAGTCAGAAAGGGTTGAAAATTGATGATGTGGCTTTGAATGGTGCATTTTGAACACACAAAAAGTCAGGAGTTCAAATAAGTTTTAAAAAATGAAATCCCTTTGTAACAGACGAGTTTCCGTATGAAATCCTGATACTTCGAAAGAGAT
>NW_025280312.1:0-1219 GCF_018294505.1 Triticum aestivum
CGGAGCACGATCAACCTGACCACGAGGGTCTGTTTCCTGCGAGCAAACGAAGAACAAGCAAGAAACTAAGATTGCAATCTGGATATTGCGAATATAAGATGAAAGCTTTATTGATCAAGGTGGGGTTCTGTGACGCCTTTGTCTGGTCGTTGAACACAAACGAAGTACGCGAAGTTGCAGCTATGGCGAACTTTTAATCTAAACAAAACCCAAAGTCTAAACGGTGCCCTAAGGGCTGTATATATGGAGGAAGAGAGGGGGAATTTCGTGGCCCTTGCTGGAGGGGTCCGAAATCAACCCTATCTCTTGTTTCCCCACACATACGGACTCTAAAAATAGCCTATACTTATGTATTTCGAAATTACATGGGCCTGGCCCAATAAAAAGGTGACGCAGCACCTATAATAGCCTCGAGACGAAATTTATGAAGTGGCATCTTGTATATTTCGTCCATGGCTTCATGCACCCATTATGGTGGCTTCAAAGTCCTGAAATCATCACTTGTAACTCCGTTGTTGTTCCCCTTGCGCATGGCATCATCTCCATGCTTGTTCTTGCTCCAATGTTCATCCTTCTCCAAGCTAGGCCCTTCATTTGTAAGCAAAACAAATGTATCCAATTTAGGCAGCATCATATTCTCATGAACATTAGAATCATTACCAAGAAACGAAAGTACCTGATAATTTAATTGGCGTGCGTGAGCTCTAGTAATTGGTCCCGTATATGTAGCAGTAGGGGTTGTGGGTGTAACAAAGGTATTGATGTCCTCATCATCCTCCCCTTCTTGAAATGAAGTCGTCCTCGACGGAAACTCATCTTCCTCACCCAAATAAGGCTTCAAATCTGCAATGTTAAAAGTGGGACTAACCCCAAAATCTGCAGGCAGCTCAAGTTTATATGCATTATCATTTATTTTCTCTAACACCTTAAAGGGACCATCAGCACGTGGCATTAGCTTTGATTTGCGCAAATCAGGAAATCTATCCTTACGCAAATGTAACCAAACAAGATCTCCAGGTGCAAACACAACATGTTTTCTACCCTTATCTCCAGCAAGTTTATATTTAGCATTCATACGCTCAATGTTTTCCTTAGTTAACTCATGCATTTTTAAAATCAATTCAGCACGTTGTTTAGCATCAAAATTAACCTTCTCCGAAGATGGAAGAGGCAACAAATCAATAGGTGCACGAGGTAGGAAACCATACACAACTTCAAA
>NW_025280313.1:0-1219 GCF_018294505.1 Triticum aestivum
GGGGGGGGGCTTGCCTGGTTGCTTTGGCAAGAGAGAGGGGTCGTCAACTCCGTAGTCGAACTGGTCAGCAGCAGCGTCGGTCTCGTAGTCTACCGGAGAGAAGAGGGGGAAAGAAATAATGAATACAGAGCAAACAAAGCATCACAAAATATAACAAGGCAATACGCGGTGTTCGGTGTGCCCTAACGCGGTAGTAGGTGATACCGACGAAGGGGGAAGATATCCGGGAAAGTATTCCCGGTGTTTCGTGTTTTCGGGCAGAGGAGCCGGAGGGGGAAAGTTGCGGGTTCGATAGGTTAGAGGGGTGTGGCGGACGAACGGACCGCGTATCCGGATTCGTCTCGTCGTTCTGAGCAACTTTCATGTTGAAAATATTTTAATCCGAGTTACGGATTAAAAGATATGATTTTCTAAAGATTTTATTAATTTCTGAAATTTAATTAATTATTTAATTTAATTCGAAAAATGGATTAATGACATCAGCATGATGTCATGCTGATGTCAGCAGTCAACAGAGTTGACTGGTCAACCTGACCAGTGGGTCCCACTGGTCAGTGACACATTTTAATTAACAGGTTAATTAAACTAATCATAATTAATTAAGGGGGTGGGCCCCACTGTCATACTAATTAATTAGCTAATTAACAGTAGTTAATTAAGTTAATTAATCATTAGGTTAATTAATTTTAATTGGTCAGTTTAATCAGAATTAATTAAGTTAATTAATTAGTTAATTAATTAATTTCGTTTTTTATTTATTATTACTATTTTTTTTATCAAAACGTTCTCTGGGCGGGGCCCACTTGTCATTGGCCCCGGGGGCCTTAGCGGATCGGGCGCAGGGGCTCAGCCCGAACGGGTGCTAGCCCGCGGGGGCGCCCCCAATCGGGCAACAAGGGGCGGCTGGAGGGCGCGGGCGCCAGCACGCCGGCGTTGAGCTCCGGCGGCTGCGACCGGGCAGAGCACGGGGAGGGCCGCGACTAACTGGTGCGGGGGGGCTCGCAGCCGACACCAAGAGAGGCGAGGGTGAGCGCGCCTGGGGTTCTCGGTGGTCGCGAGCGGAGGCGGCCGGGAACGTGCCGGCCACGGTAGATGGGGTGAGCGCGGACGGGGCGAGGAGCAACGGGTCGGCGCGGCGACGGGCGCGACCGAGCGCGCGCACCGGGCGGCCAGGACACGTGAGGGGGGTGCGCGACGACGGGTTCGTGGAGAGGGGCAG
>NW_025280314.1:0-1219 GCF_018294505.1 Triticum aestivum
AACACAAAGTAGTTGTGGGCGTCGATATTGTTCAATATGCTTGCCGTTACTAGTCTTATCTTGATTCGGCGGCATCGTGGGATGAAGCGGCCCGGACCAACCTTACACGTACGCTTACGTGAGACCGGTTCCACCGACAAACATGCACTAGTTGCATAAGGTGGCTGGCGGGTGTCTGTCTCTCCCACTTTAGTCGGATCGGATTCGATGAAAAGGGTCCTTATGAAGGGTAAATAGCAATTGGCATATCACGTTGTGGTTCATGCGTAGGTAAGAAACGTTCTTGCTAGAAACCCATAGCAGCCACGTAAAACATGCAAACAACAATTAGAGGACGTCTAACTTGTTTTTGCAGGGTATGCTATGTGATGTGATATGGCCAAAAAGGATGTGATGAATGATATATGTGATGTATGAGATTGATCATGTTCTTGTAATAGGAATCACGACTTGCATGTCGATGAATATGACAACCGGCAGGAGCCATAGGAGTTGTCTTTATTTATTTGTGACCTGCGTGTCAACTTAAACGTCATGTAATTACTTTACTTTATTGCTAACCGTTAGCCATAGTAGTAGAAGTAATAGTTGGTGAGGCAACTTCATGAAGACACGATGATGGAGATCATGATGATGGAGATCATGGTGTCATGCCGGTGACGATGATGATCATGGAGCCCCGAAGATGGAGATCAAAAGGAGCAAAGTGATGATGGCCATATCATGTCACTATTTGATTGCATGTGATGTTTATCATGTTTATACATCTTATTTGATTAGAACGACGGTAGTAAATAAGATGATCCCTTACAACAATTTCAAGAAGTGTTCTCCCCTAACTGTGCACCGTTGCGACAGTTCGTGTTTCGAAGCACCACGTGATGATCGGGTGTTAGATTCTAACGTTCACATACAACGGGTGTAAGACAGATTTACACACGCGAAACACTTAGGGTTAACTTGACGAGCCTAGCATGTACAGACATGGCCTCGGAACACGGAGACCGAAAGGTCGAGCATGAGTCGTATAGAAGATACGATCAACATGAAGATGTTCACCGATGATGACTAGTCCGTCTCACGTGATGATCGGACACGGCCTAGTTTGACTCGGATCATGTAATCACTTAGATGACTAGAGGGATGTCTATCTGAGTGGGAGTTCATAAGATGAACTTAATTATCCTGAACATAGTCAAAAGGATTTTGCAAATTATGT
>NW_025280315.1:0-1219 GCF_018294505.1 Triticum aestivum
TCTTCTCAAGGGGGACCATGTCCGTGGACTAACGAACGTTAGTTTTGCTAAAGATCGTGCTTGCAGTGTTTGTATCTAAGGAAAGCTTCATGAGAAGGCTCACCCTCCCACGACTCTCATTTACTTGAAGAGGTCTTTGGATCTCCTTCATTTGGATCTCTTTGGGCCTCCATCCTTTGATAGTCTTGGGGGTAGAAAGTATTGCTTGGTAATTGTGGATGACTATTCAAGATACACTTGGGTGTATTTCTTCAAGAGGAAGAGTGAGACCCAACAAACCGTCATTGACTTTGCAAATGAAGCCCAACGTCAACACAATGCAAAGATCTTGACAATAAGAAGTGACAACAGCACCGAGTTCGAGCACTACACCTTGGATGAGTTTCTTAGTGATGAGGGGATCAAGCATCAATGTTCCGCACCTTACACCCCTCAACAAAACGGTGTTGCGGAGAGGAAGAACCGGACGTTGATGGATGCCGCAAGGACCATGATGGCGGAGTTCAAGTCTCCATACAACTTTTGGGCCGAAGCCATCAACACCGCGTATCATGCATCCAATCAGCTCTACCTCCGCAAGGGCTTGAACAAGACTCCGTATGAGATACTCACCGGTAACAAGCCCAACCTCAAGTACTTTCGGGTGTTCGGGTGTAAGTGTTTCATTCTCAAGAAAGGTGTTCGATTGTCTAAATTTCAGGCTAGAGCATATGAGGGCATATTTGTTGGTTATGCTACAAACTCTCATGCTTACCTTGTCCTCAATAAATCCACGGGACTTATTGAGGAGACGTGTAACATGGAGTTTGATGAGAATAACGGCTCCCAAGTGGAGCAAAGTGGCACTTGTGATGTAGGTGATGAAATTCCTCCTCAAGCCATAAGAAGAATGGGTGTTGGTTTTATCCTACCCATTGAGGAACCCCTTGTGGCCGAAGGAGAAGGACAATGCTCCACTCAAGTGGAGCCATCACCAACCCAAGGCCCACACGCTTCCGAAGAACAAAGTGAAGGCCCTCAACCTCATGAACAAGACCAAGGGCAAAATCATGATCAAGACGGTGGAGACACACCAAGTGATGCCCAAGGTCAAGTTCTCTCCTCCGAGCAAGTTCAAGATCAAGAACAAGCTCAAGACGGCGCTCAAGATGATCAAGTGACCGCTCCTCAACTCACCTCCGAGGAGGAATTGGAGCGTCGTGCCGCCAAGATTGCTTCC
>NW_025280316.1:0-1219 GCF_018294505.1 Triticum aestivum
GCCGCCACATACTCCGCTTCGGTGGACGAGAGAGACACACAACTTTGCTTTTTAGAAGACCAACTTACCAAAGAGCAACCAAGAAATTGGCACCCTCCGGAAGTGGACTTCCTATCCACTTTGTCTCCCGCCCAATCGGAGTCCGAATAACCTACAAGCTTGAAGTTTGCTCCTCTTGGGTACCATAGGCCAAAGTTTGGGGTATGAGCCAAATATCGAAAGATTCGCTTGACCGCCACAAAGTGGCTTTCCTTAGGTGCGGCTTGAAACCATGCACATATTCCCACACTCAACATGATATCCGGTCTAGATGCACAAAGGTAAAGCAAGGATCCAATCATAGAGCGATATACCTTTTGATCCACCGCTTTACCATTGGGATCAATGTCAAGTTGGCACTTGGTGGGCATTGGAGTGGAAGCCGGCTTGACATCACTTAGCTTGAATCTCTTTAGCATGTCTTGAGTGTATTTGGCTTGGTTGATGAAGGTTCCTTCTCTTCTTTGTTTGATTTCGAATCCGATAAAGAACTTCACCTCTCCCATCATAGACATCTTAAACTTTGAGGTCATGAGAGCGGCAAATTCTTCATTGAATGCTTTGTTAGGGGAACCAAAAATAATATCATCAACATATAGTTGGCACACAAACAACTCCCCTTTGACCTTCTTAGTAAAAAGAGTGGGGTCGATTTTCCCGATTTCGAATCCACGATCTTGTAACAACTCCGTAAGATGGTCATACCACGCACGTGGGGCTTGTTTAAGGCCATAGAGCGCCTTATGGAGTTGATACACATGATCGGGGAAATAGGGATCTTCGAACCCGGGGGGTTGTTTGACATATACCAACTCATTTATGGGACCATTAAGAAAAGCACTTTTCACATCCATTTGTTGCAATGTGAAATTATGATGAGAAGCATAGGCAATCAACAAACGAATAGATTCAAGGCGAGCGACGGGGGCAAAGGTTTCACCGTAGTCGATACCCTCGACTTGGGAGTAGCCTTGTGCCACCAAACGAGCCTTGTTGCGAACAATGATTCCATGAGCGTCTTGCTTGTTCTTGAATATCCACTTGGTTCCAATGACATTATGATTCCCGGTTGGCCTTGGCACTAACTTCCACACTTGGTTATGTTCGAAGTTGTTGAGTTCTTCATGCATGGTGTTGAGCCAATCCGGGTCCTCAAGCGCTTCATAAACCTTTTGGGGTT
>NW_025280317.1:0-1219 GCF_018294505.1 Triticum aestivum
ACGTGTTGATCTTCCGAGGCCGGGCATGACCCAGGAAAGTGTGTCCGGCCAAATGGGATCGAGCGTGTTGGGTTATGTGGTGCACCCCTGCAGGGAAGTTAATCTATTCGAATAGCCGTGATCTTCGGTAACAGGACGACTTGGAGTTGTACCTTGACCTTATGACAACTAGAACCGGATACTTAATAAAACACACCCTTCCAAGTGCCAGATACAACCGGTGGTCGCTCTACCTCAGGGATATGAGGAGGGGATCGCCGGGTAGGATTATGCTATGAGATGTTACTTGGAGATGATACTTGGAGAACTTCGACCTACCCTCTTCTGCCTGTTGCAAGACGAAGGTGACCAGAAGCGTAGTCTTCGATAAGACTAGCTATCCCCCTCTTATTCTGGCATTCTGCAGTTCAGTCCACTGATATGGCCCTTTACACATATACCCATGCATATGTAGTGTAGTTCCTTGCTTGCGAGTACTTTGGATGAGTACTCACGGTTGCTTTCTCCCCCCTTTTCCCCCTTTTCCTTCCTTTCTGGTTGTCGCAACCAGATGCTGGAGTCCAGGAGCCAGACGCCACCGTCAACAACGACCCCTACTGCACCGGAGGTGCCTACTACTACGTGTTGCCCGCTGATGACGACCTGGAGTAGTTTAGGAGGATCCCAGGCAGGAGGCCTGCACCTCTTTCGATCTGTATCCCAGTTTGTGTTAGCCTTCTTAAGGCAGACTTGTTTAACTTATGTCTGTACTCAGATATTGTTGCTTCCGTTGACTCGTCTATGATCGAGCACTTGTATTCGAGCCCTCGAGGCCCCTGGCTTGTATTATGATGCTTGTATGACTTATTTTATTTGTAGAGTTGTGTTGTGATATCTTCCCGTGAGTCCCTGATCTTGATCGTACACATTTGCGTGCATGATTAGTGTACGATTGAATCGGGGGCGTCACAAGTTGGTATCAGAGCCGACTGCCTGTAGGAATCCCCCTTCCACACTCCTTGGCCGAAGTCGAGTCTAGTCACTACAAAACTTTTACTAACATGGCTGTGAGCCTTACGGGCCCACGTCGCCATTGGGTGGTACTAGGATCTTTTACTCCTCGACCTTTACTCTGGGACTCTGAACTCTTTTCTACTCGGGTTAAACGAATTTACTAACTCTAACATTAGGATCCCGTTACCACGTTCACCCCAAAGTTGGATAAGCCATAGTTATTCTG
>NW_025280318.1:0-1219 GCF_018294505.1 Triticum aestivum
CGACAACAAATATGCTATCCCTCCCCTTCTTTGTTCGAGGTAAACCTAAAACAAAGTCCATAGATATATCCTCCCAAGGAACACTAGGTACAGGCAAAGGCATATATAAACCATGAGGATTGAGTCGTGACTTAGCTTTTTGACATGTAGTGCAGCGAGCAATAAAACGCTCAACATCCCGTCTCATCTTTGGCCAAAAGAAATGTGTAGCAAGTACGTCCTCCGTCTTCTTCACGCCAAAGTGTCCCATTAATCCTCCTCCATGCGCCTCCTGCAACAACAAAAGACGAACGGAGCTAGCTGGAATGCATAGCTTGTTAGCACGAAACACAAATCCATCGTTAACGATGAACTTGTTCCACATTCTTCCTTCTTTACAATTCTGCATTACATCTTTAAAATCAGCATCATGCACATATTGATCTTTGATGGTCTCCAAACCAAATATTTTGAAGTCAAGTTGTGAAAGCATAGTATAGCGACGAGATAATGCATCAACAATAACATTTTCTTTTCCCTTCTTGTGTTTAATGACATAAGGGAAAGTCTCAATGAATTCCACCCATTTAGCATGTCTACGATTCAGTTTAGCTTGAACTTTAATATGTTTCAAAGATTCATGATCAGAATGTATAACAAATTCTTTGGGCCATAAATAATGTTGCCATGTTTCTAAAGTCCGAACAAGAGCATATAATTCTTTATCATAAGTAGAATAATTCAGACTAGGCCCACTCAATTTTTCAGAAAAGTAAGCAACAGGTTTGCCATCTTGTAATAACACACCTCCTAATCCAATTCCACTAGCATCACATTCAAGCTCAAAAGTCTTATTAAAATCAGGAAGTTGGAGTAAAGGAGCATGTGTCAACTTATCTTTCAATACCATGAAGGCTTCTTCCTGTGCGGTACCCCAAAGAAAAGGCACATCTTTCTTTGTAAGCTCATTGAGAGGTGCAGCAATGGTGCTGAAATCTCTCACAAAACGCCTATAGAATCCAGCGAGGCCAAGAAAACTCCTCACTTGTGTGACCGTTTTGGGCTGCGGCCAACTCTCAATAGCTTCAATCTTGGCTTTATCAACTTCAATTCCCTGTGGAGTAACAACATAGCCAAGAAAAGATACTCGGTCGGTGCAAAAGGTGCACTTCCCGAGGTTACCAAACAAACGTGCATCACGTAGAGCAATAAAAACAGCACGTAAATGTTCCAAATGTTC
>NW_025280319.1:0-1219 GCF_018294505.1 Triticum aestivum
CCCCCCCAAGGCACCTAGGAGGTGCCTTACCCTCCTAGGACTCTTCCCCTTCTAAACCCTAGGCGCATGGGCCTATGTGGGGCTGGTGCCCTTGGCCCATTAGGCCAAGGCGCACCCCCTTACAGCCCATGTGCCCCCCCGGGACAGGTGGACCCACCCGGTGGACCCCCGGGACCCTTCCGGTGGTCCCGGTACAATACCGATAACCCCGAAACTTGTCCCGATGCCCGAAACAAGACTTCCCATATATAAATCTTTACCTCCGGACCATTCCGGAACTCCTCGTGACGTCCGGGATCTCATCCGGGACTCCGAACAACATTCGGGTTACTGCATATACATATCCCTACAACCCTAGCGTAACTGAACCTTAAGTGTGTAGACCCTACGGGTTCGAGAGACAAGCAGACATGACCGAGACGACTCTCCGGTCAATAACCAACAGCGGGATCTGGATACCCATGTTGGCTCCCACATGCTCCACGATGATCTCATCAGATGAACCACGATGTCGAGGATTCAATCAACCCCGTACGTTATTCCCTTTGTCTATCGATATGTTACTTGCCCGAGATTCGATCGTCGGTATCCCAATACCTCGTTCAATCTCGTTACCGGCAAGTCACTTTACTCGTACCGTAATGCATGATCCCGTGACCAGACACTTGGTCACTCTGAGCTCATTATGATGATGCATTACCGAGTGGGCCTAGTGATACCTCTCCGTCATACGGAGTGACAAATCCCAGTCTTGATCCATGTCACCCAACAGACACTTTCGGAGATACCCGTAGTCTACCTTTATAGTCACCCAGTTACGTTGTGACGTTTGGCATACCCAAAGCACTCCTACGGTATCTGGGAGTTACACGATCTCATGGTCTAAGGAAAAGATACTTTGACATTGCAAAACTCTAGCAAACGAACTATACGATCTTGTGCTATGTTTAGGATTGGGTCTCGTCCATCACATCATTCTCCCAATGATGTGATCTCGTTATCAATGACATCCAGTGTCCATAGTCAGGAAACCATGACTATCTGTTGATCAACGAGCTAGTCAACTAGAGGCTCACTAGGGACATGTTGGTGTCTGTTATTCACACATGCATTACGATTTCCGGATAACACAATTATAGCATGAATAAAGACAATTATCATGAACAAGGAAATATAATAATAATGCTTTTATTATTGCCTCTAGGGCATATTTCCAACA
>NW_025280320.1:0-1219 GCF_018294505.1 Triticum aestivum
TCGGGATTAATATTAGACCTAAATAATTGTTATTTGGTGCCAGCGTTGAGCATGAACATTATATCTGGATCTTGTTTAATGCGAGACGGTTATTCATTTAAATCAGAGAATAATGGTTGTTCTATTTATATGAGTAATATCTTTTATGGTCATGCACCCTTGAAGAGTGGTCTATTCTTACTAAATCTCGATAGTAGTAATACACATATTCATAATGTTGAAACCAAAAGATACAGAGTTGATAATGAAAGTGCAACTTATTTGTGGCACTGTCGTTTAGGTCATATCGGTGTAAAACGCATGAAGAAACTCCATACTAATGGACTTTTGGAACCACTTGATTATGAATCACTTGGTACTTGCGAACCGTGCCTCATGGGCAAGATGACTAAAACACCGTTCTCCGGTACTATGGAGAGAGCAACAGATTTGTTGGAAATCATACATACCGATGTATGTGGTCCGATGAAATATTGAGGCTCGTGGCGGATATCGTTATTTTCTCACCTTCACAGATGATTTGAGCAGATATGGATATATCTACTTAATGAAGCATAAGTCTGAAACATTTGAAAAGTTCAAAGAATTTCAGAGTGAAGTTGAAAATCATCGTAACAAGAAAATAAAGTTTCTATGATCTGATCGTGGAGGAGAATATTTGAGTTACGAGTTTGGTGTACATTTGAAAAACTGTGGAATAGTTTCGCAACACACGCCACCCGGAACACCACAGCGTAATGGTGTGTCCGAACGTCGTAATCGTATTTTACTAGATATGGTGCGATCTATGATGTCTCTTACAGATTTACCGCTATCATTTTGGGGATATGCTTTAGAGACGGCCGCATTCACGTTAAATAGGGCACCATCAAAATCCGTTGAGACGACGCCTTATGAACTATGGTTTGGCAAGAAACCAAAGTTGTCGTTTCTTAAAGTTTGGGGCTGCGATGCTTATGTGAAAAAGCTTCAACCTGATAAGCTCGAACCCAAATCGGAGAAATGTGTATTCATAGGATACCCAAAGGAAACTGTTGGGTACACCTTCTATCACAGATCCGAAGGCAAAACATTTGTTGCTAAGAATGGATCATTTCTAGAGAAGGAGTTTCTCTCGAAAGAAGTGAGTGGGAGGAAAGTAGAACTTGACGAGGTAACTGTACCTGCTCCCTTACTGGAAAGTAGTTCATCACAGAAAACTGTTTCAGTGACACCTACA
>NW_025280321.1:0-1219 GCF_018294505.1 Triticum aestivum
AAAATAATTTTCAATGAACCTGAAATGCCCTTCTAAAATGCCCATCATTTTTGTCTTGGTTCAGAACCTCTGCCAAAAGTGGTGCACATTTTCCTAGGCCATCCTAGGGTTTTTGAATTAAATCATAAATATTTGATTTTGGGCATTTAAAATAATATAAAATATTTAAATGCTCAAATATCTCCAAACTAAAATGTTTCATGTTGGAAATAATCCAACTATGGACCAGGAATAGTTTGGTGATTTTTAAAGTTGCCTAGGTATTTTATTTATTTCAACAAAGTTGCAGATATATTAAATAAAAATAGAAAACAGAAAAGAAAGGGGAAGACTTACCTGTGCGGCCCAGCCAGCTGGCCGGCCCAGCCAGCAACCGACCCAGCCCAGCACTGTAGCTCCCCGTCGTCTTCCTCCCCTCGCCCCGAAGCTGCTGCGTGCTCGCGCGCGCACGGCCGCGCGGCCACCTCCTGCTTGCCGACGCCCTCCTGGCCGCGTGGACGACGCCCGCAGCCCGTCCCGATCCCCCCTGCTCTCTCTCACTCTCCCCGGCTCTCTCCTTCCTCTCCCTCGCTCTCTCTCTCACACGGCCGAACACCACCGTCGCCACCGTTCGCCGTAGCAGTCGTCTCCGACCACCCCTCGCTCCCCCGACTAGCTCAGAAGCTCCGCCACATCTCCCTCTTCCTCCCCACCGCTCCACAGCTCCCCGGAAGCCCTGCATCGCCGCCACGTCGCCGTTCCTATCTTCGGACTCCGACCACCGTCGCCGTCAAATTCGTCGTCTCCGGCGCGTCCCCGAGCCCGCTTCGACGCCCACTGCAACCGCGGTGAGCCCCCGGAGCATTTCCCCCTTCTTCCCTGGTCTCTCCCGACCTCTAGGCCCTAGCTCCACCTCGACCGAGAGCTCCACGCCGCCGGCGATGTCGCCGTCGTGGCCACGGTCGCCGTAGCGCCCAACCGAGCACACCATCGTGCTCCACACATCACCAGGAGCACGTAGAACGCACCAACGCCTCCCCAAACCCCCTGCAACACTGATCCCGACCGCACCCGAACTCCGGCCGCCGCAGCCGAGCTCGCCGCCGTCAACTCCGGCCACCCCGAGCCCAACCACCACCACCAATAGACGCGGCTCAACCTCAGCAACACGTAGATGCCTTCCGCCGTCCATTTGGTCGCCGGAATGGCAAAAAGCACTCTCGCCGCCGTCTCGGATCTC
>NW_025280322.1:0-1219 GCF_018294505.1 Triticum aestivum
GACCGTTTTGTGTACTATTACTCACCGTTTTGGGGTCCCAAAGCGATTTCCATGGTTGTTGAACCCCAAGGTGCGCTTACGTGTCGGTCATCAAAACTCGTAGTTTTGGCCGATTCTGGCCCGTCTCTTGGACTATTACTCTGTGTTTTGGGGCCCCGGAGTGATTTCCACGATTGACGAACCCTCGGGTGCGTTTGCGTGTCGGTCATCAACACTCATAGTTTTGGCCGATTCTGGCCCGTTTCATGGACTATTACTCAGTTTTGGGGCCCCGGAGTGATTTCCACAACGGACGAACCCCGGGGTGCATTGACGTGTCGGTTGTCAACACTCACAAGTTTGGCCAATTCTGGTTCTTTTCATGCACTATTACTCACCGTTTTGGGGTCCTAGAGCGATTTCCACGATTGAAGATCCCTGGGGTGCATTTATGTGTTGGTCATCGACACTCGCAGTTCTGGCCGACTCTGCCCCGTTTCATGGACTATTACTCATTGTTTTGGTGTCTCGGAGCGATTTCCATGATTGACGCACCCCGGGGTGCGCTTACGTGTTGTTCACCAGCAATCCTAATTTCTTTCGATTCTGGGCTCTTTTGTGGACTATTACTCACCATCTTGGGGTCCCAGAGCGATTTCCACGATTGATGATCCCCGCGGTGCGTTTACGTGTCCGTCGTCAACAGTCGCAATTTTGGCCGATTCTGGACCGTTTTGTGTACTATTACTCACCGTTTTGGGGTCCCAAAGCGATTTCCATGGTTGTTGAACCCCAAGGTGCGCTTACGTGTCGGTCATCAAAACTCGTAGTTTTGGCCGATTCTGGCCCGTCTCTTGGACTATTACTCACCCTTTTGGGGTCCAAGAGCTATTACCACGATTGACGAACCCTGGGGTGCGTTTGCGTGTCGGTCATCAACACTCATAGTTTTGGCCGATTCTGGCCCTTTTCATGGACTATTACTCAGTTTTGGGGCCCCGGAGTGATTTCCACAACGGACGAACCCCGGGGTGCATTTATGTGTCGGTTGTCAACACTCACAATTTTGGCCAATTCTGGTTCTTTTCATGCACTATTACTCACCGTTTTGGGGTCCTAGAGCGATTTCCACGATTGACGATCCCTGGGGTGCATTTATGTGTTGGTCATCGACACTCGCAGTTCTGGCCGACTCTGCCCCGTTTCATGGACTATTACTCATAGTTTTGGTGTCTCGGAG
>NW_025280323.1:0-1219 GCF_018294505.1 Triticum aestivum
TGATGGGGTTATGTACCTAGGGTAGGGTCACGGACCTGTCCCAAGTAACTTACCCTAGGACATCCCTAGAAGAGGTCGCCTTCCAGTCGACCAACGAGGACTCACTCGACCAACGAGGACACACTCGACTGGCCTGAGGGACTCGACCACGAAGATGCACTCGACCACCAGGAGGTCAAGAGGCACTCTGCACCGCAACGGTCTGTAATTAAGTAGACTTTATGATAGTAAAGGCACTTTATGTGGGGCGTTACCAGTAACGCCCCAGACTTAACTCACCTTAAACCTTCTCCTACGTAGGCTGGCTGGGGTCTTGGCGCACTCTATATAAGCCACCCCCCTCCACAGGCAGAGGGGTTCGGCACCTTGTAATCCATACATTCATAATCCACTCGACCGCCTCCGGGCTCCGAGACGTAGGGCTGTTACTTCTTCCGAGAAGGGCCTGAACTCGTACATCTTTTGTGCTTACAACCTCTCCATAGCTAGGACCTTGCCTCTCCATACCTACCCCCCACTCTACTGTCAGGCTTAGAACCACGACAGTTGGCGCCCACCGTGGGGCAGGTGTTTTAGCGATTTTGTGGAGAAGTTGCGATTCTTCCGAGTATTTTCATCATGGTGTCTGCTGGAGTTTTGACCGAGGGTCAAGAGATCCGTCTCGGCACTCTCACCTTCATCGCCGACGACTCCGCATGGCTCCAGGAGGCTCCACTCGACGTGGATGCGCTCCCCGTCCGCGGTGCGACGCATTTTCGCGCATGTGTCCGCGGCATTCTGCTGCGGCAACCATCGACCCAGTATCGGTCGGATCTTCCATCTTCCACCCTCCCGGTCTCCCGCCAGCGCAAGCGCTCAGGCCGGTCGAGGCTTCAGCGATGGGTGAGTCACGCGGTGGCTCGCCAGTCGGCCACTACACAAGTTGCGGCAATCGAGCCCAACGAATCTCTCTACGGCTTGTTCGATCAGTCGACTGGCTCCGGAGAGACTGCATCCGAGTGCGGAAGCAGTGATCCAGCGGCGGAAATCTTGATGGTCGACGGGCCCCATAGCCCTCCTGGCTTCGCCCGCGGTGGTGGAGCAGGCGACGGCGGCGACCCTGCTCGAGGTTACGAAGAGTACCAGCCCGAGCCACTCGACTCTCTGCAAAGAGAAGAGCTTCGCCGCAGGAACGAGGATCCCCTGCGTATTCCCATCGCAGGAGAAACCCCCGAGGCTC